>NC_142947.1:37305810-37320810 GCF_046866305.1 Octopus bimaculoides | reverse complement strand
AATAGTAGAACCATAGATCAAACTGTACTATTAAAGAAAAAAGGACATTGTTCGGGTTGTAATGAGTTTGAATGTAAGACATTAGTTTGGGTTGTACTGAGTTTGACTATAAGACAAGATGGCTGTTGTTGGAATGGTTTTACTGATGGATGAATGAATGAATCTGTGCATTCTCTTGGCTGAGGGTCTCGGACATAGCCGCCACACTGCACTCAACCAGGACCCTCAATGTCCAGTTCTGGGTGTCCTCGCTCCATCTTCATCTTCATCACCCACGAGCTTGCTTTTTAAAAAAAAAATTTTCTAGTTAACTCAGTCCCACGATGATGTGTGCACGGGTTCTGAGCCTATGGGAAGCACTGCAACTAATAATGAGCTAGCGAGCCCAAAACCTAACACTGGGAGATCAACGCCGATGTACGTAGGGAACTTTCATTAAGATCAACTTAAAGCACACAGTACGTACATACACGTGGGATGTACAGACACTAAACCAGACACGGGCAACCTTTTTCGAGAAGCGAGTCGCATGAGACATGGTTCATCAAGTGAGCCGTATTACTAAAATAATGGCAAGAATTCCGTTTGTACTCCCCTCCCCTAAAAAATCCCTTACGGGAGGAAGTCTTTCCAAAATAATTAAGGTAATTCTTTCATTGGCGTACCATTCCGAATCTCTCGCGAGCCTCAGTTTGTCCAAATAGGGAACCGACACACCGTCACTCGGAAAGTGAGACGACGCGGCATCAACTTTTTTAATCAGAGCAAAACCCGAGTCAAAACAGCGACAACGTCTAGGAAAACAAGCCAACGAGGGAGCGTTAATACTGCTGCTTGATCTACTAGAAATAGTAGACATATTTCCTCAACTCCCATCCTACCGTTTAAAAAGGGGCACATTTGTAGCCCTACATATACAGAAAGACAGGATGGTCGAAGCTGAAATGCTTTTGATAATAATTGTGTCTGATGGAGGATGACCTCGAGTTAAACAATATAGTGTATAGGAAACTAGTCCACAGAATGACAAACAAATGTGTGTATGTGTCTAATCAGTTAGACCAATTATGTTATGTTGTATAAACAGTGCTTCGAACGTTACCAACGGTTTCGCGCCGACTTATTGCACTTGACGACACTTCCACTCGATCATTAGTAATCCCTGACTAAATACATACATACATACACATATATACATATGTGTGTGTAAACTTATGCATAGGCATACCTACATAAGTATGCGCCCTCGATTTTGTTTCTTCATAGCTTTCAGAAAAAATGTCCATTCTTTTAAGGAATTTTATTTTTGCAACTACATATAGATTAAGAGTATATCCGAATTTTTCTGAAAGTTATGAGGAAACAAAGTCGGGGTAGCACACATATGCAGGTATATATATATATATATATATATATATACAGTGGATTTTCATCGATGAGTTCATGAACCTTGGTTCTTTTCCCTAAAACTATATAAATATATATATATACACTTTGTTTAACTATATGGATCAGTTCTGATCGAGAGCAGACCTATGATAAAAGACATCAAACGGGAACCATCCTTTTATTTATTTGGCATTCTTTCGTTTTATCATCATAAAATTGAAAATGATAAACTTTAAAACTTTTTAGTCAAGTTCCAACAGGATGTGTTGTAGTGATACTCCAGCCCACCACACCATCATCATCATCCTTTACTATTATTTAGTAAGACGGCGAGCTTGCAGAATCGTCAGCACGCCGGACGAAATGCCACTGAGCATTTCACGTTCTGAATTCAAATACTGCCGAGGTCGACTTTGCTTTTCAGGGTCGATAAAATAAGTACCAGTTGATCATTTGGGTCGTTGTAATCAATTAACTCTCTACCCCCAAATTTCAGGCCTTGTGCCTAAAGCAGTAATAGTAGTATTTTATTCATTTTTTTTTATCAGAAAATGTCTTCAGGTTCCTGTTGTCAGCAGCGGATTTTTACGATTTTGCGAATAAATTAAATAGTAACAATATTAAATAAATGACAAATAATTAGCAGCTTTTCAAATTTTTAGTTTTCCCCATCTTCAGCAATTAAATTTTTAAAACACTTCTTCGATTACACATTTGAAAATAATGAAGCTAATTGCTTACAGTAATTTACCTTCTTTTTGTGATCATAAACAGAAAAAATGCCGTACAGTGTACCTAGGACCACATCCATCAACGAGTCCTTTTAGTTAAACAGTTACGGTGTGATTTGAGATTTTGCTGCTATTTCTAGCAGATCGAGCAATGACGTAGTGGCTCCGTCGCTGCCACGTCCTCTTCTATAATTGCTATTTTTAGCATTATTTCCGTGTCTGTCTATAAATTCCTATAAATAATCTACACGATAACTTTGGAGCCAAGATTAAGAAGAACATTTTTCAGAAGAGAATTATTTTCGATTTACGAATAAATAAATGCATGTCTTTGGTGATGCAGTTTTAAATATTTTAGGTCTTGAGTCAGAAACTTATGAATTAGCCGTTTTCACTTCATTCTCCAGACCCACACAATATATATATATCACACACACACACACATATATATATATATATATATATATATTTAAATTGTTTAACCATTTGAACTGCGGTTGTGCTAGAATACCACGTTGAAGGGTTTTAGTCGAAGGAATCGACACCAATATTTTTTTTAAAAGCCTGGTACTTATTCTATCGGTCTCTTTTGCCGAACCGCTAAGTTACGGAAACGTAAACAAACCAACACCGTTGTCAAGCGGTATATATGTGTACGTGTGTGTGTGTAAAACAGTGGAACCATGTCAATGACCAGGTTGCAGATGGTACCAAGGAAATTTTGACTCCAAACAATGCTTAAATAAAGTTAAGCCTTTGTGGGAGTGTCTGTATATATATATATATATATATATATATATATATATATATATATATATGTATGTATGTATGTATATGCGTGTGTATAATTAGAGGATTGAATTGTTTTCGTTTTATATTTGAGTCCAGTAATGAGAATAAGACAATAAAATTTGACATATATTTATTATTTTTTTTAAATATCTACAAATTATTTTATTGATTAACAGTTTATTAAAAGGTAAAATAACAAAAGAGGATTACTAGCAAACCAGTCATTAGAGCTGGTCTGTTTAGACATCATCCTTACACCGTTTTTCACATGCAAAACGAAATATTTTTATTTTTCTTTCAATATTTATATAATCACAAATTTCAGAATTATCTGACATATTTTCTCCGTGACTTTAGAAAAATAAACCAAACAACAAATTTATTAAAAAAAAAGGGGAGTATTTTTGTTGAAGAATATATTCAACTACCGACACAAACATTGGTAATTATTATAGGCCACGATGTTGGGTTAAAATGGGGTAAGTTAAAAATAGAACGAGAGAAGACAATAGTAAATGTCTTTGGAAAGTCGAAGAAAAAGCCGTAAGAGAGGAAAAAAAATTGGAAGACAAGAAAACCACATGAAAATTACGTATTTATTTTACTTACGAGTCGCGTGTTATAAGTTTGGTGCTTGCTGTTTCGACTATTCCTACGAAGCAACTATCCAAAATCTCCCACTCCCCCTCTTACTCTCTCTCTCTCTCTCTCTCTCTCTCCACATAACTACAAACAACAGCAATAGAGGGGAGCTGGGGGGGGGGGGATCTATAGCAGTAGTGATGACAGCCAAAGATTAGTTGAATGACAGCACATGAGATTGATGCTTAACGAAAATAGCCGCTAGAATACATGACGTAGTATTCTAGGAATTTTTTAATTTATTAAAATTACATTGTTAGTGATGAGAACGATTATCATCTAAATTACTAAAAAAAAAATAAATAAAATGAAAAGGTTACACTAAAATTCGATTGAAATTAATAAAATAGGCGCAGGCGTGGCTGTGTGGTTATTAGTTTACTTTCAAATCACATGCTTCCTGGTTCAATCTCACAGCGTGGCACCTTGGGCAAGTGACTTCTGTTATAGCCTTGGGCTGACCAAAACCTTGTGAATGGGTTTGGTAGACGGAAACTGAAAGATGCTCGTTGTATGTATGTATGCATTTATGTGTGTGTGTGTGTTTGTCCTCCTGCCATTGCTTGACAACCAATGCTGATGTGTTTATGTCCCAGTAACTTAGTGGTTCAGCAAAAGAGAATGATAGAATAAGCACTAGGCTTACAAAGAATAAGTTCTGGGGTCAATTTCATCGACTACAACCCTTTAAGGTGGTGCTCCAGTAGGGCTGTACTCAAATGACAAACAAGTGAAAGAATAAAAGAATATATATATATATATATATATATATATATATATATATACATACATGCATACATACATACACGCACATATATATATATATATATATATATATATATATATATATATATGGATGTGTAATGTCAATGTGAATACCCGTCAGAGTGTAAGTATCTTGAGAGAAAAGCTGAACATTAGAAGCATCAGTTGTGGTATGCAAGAGAGACGATTGCGCTGGTATGGACATGTGGTGAGAATGGATGAGGATAGCTGCGTGAAAAAGTGCCACACCCTATCAGTTGAGGGAACCCGTGGAAGAGGTAGGCCCAGGAAGACCTGGGCTGAGGTGGTGAGGCAAGACCTTCGTACATTGGGCCTCACCGAGGCGATGACTACTGACCGAGACCTTTGGAAATGTGCTGTGTGTGAGAAGACCCGGCAAGCCAAGTAAGATCGTTGCCAGTGCCCCTGGACTGGCTCTTGTGTGGGTGGCACATGAGATGCACCATTTTGAGCGTGGCCGTTGCCTGTACCGCCTGACTGGCTCCCGTAGGATTTTCGAGTGAGATCATTGCCAGTGCCCCTGGACTGACTTGTGCGGGTGGCACATAAAAGACACCATTTCGAGCGTGGCCGTTTTCGTGCGGGTGACACGTAAAAGCACCCACTACACTCTGAGTGGTTGGCGTTAGGAAGGGCATCCAGCTGTAGAAACTCTGCCAAATTAGATTGGAGCCTGGTGTTGCCATCCGGTTTCACCAGTCCTCAGTCAAATCGTCCAACCCATGCTAGCATGGAAAGCGGACGTTAAACGATGATGATGATGATATATATATATATATATATATATATATATATATGTGTGTGTGTGTGTGTGTGTATTTGTGTATATGACTGTGGTTGTGTGTGTATGTTACTGAGTTCTTGTCTTGACATTGCATGATAGTTGTAAATGAGAGTCACTGTCATGCAAGCAGTGTTGTTATCAGTCTTCCATGAAACATCTTGTCATGGGGAAATATTACCCTACTTGGCAACAGGGGAGGGCCGGTGACAAAAAGAACATCCAACCATAAAAATCTGCCTCAACAAAATCCATCCAACCACACGAGCATGGGAAAACGATGATGATATGATAGTGGAAAATGAAATGCAGGTGAAGTGAGTCTGATATTTAGCAGTATGGTTACACCTCTGGACATGTTTTGGGCTTATCGAACCTCCTTAGTAAAGTATAACCTAACCACTACTAGAGAGTTGAAATGACTCATCATTCTCTAGTGTGCTGTAGCTGTAAACAGCTGTTGACATCTTGTATTTACAAGATGTCCAGACCTGTCATTTCCAGTTCTTAATTTCTTAATGTTAATGGCAGCAGTGGGGTGACAAGTGTAACAAAATATGTGGGCATAACAGAAGGCTCCTTCAAGATCAGGTTCAACAACTACAAGTTCTTGTTTAATATCCAAGAAAAATATAGGATCACAACACTGATGAGAGATGTATGAGTATTGAAAGAAAATGCTGAACAATGTAATATCAAGTGGAGCCTGTTAGAAAAGCGTGGACCTTGTGTCAACAGCAGTAAGAGGTGCAAATTCTGTTTAACAGAGAAAAGAATCATATTGAAAAACTCCACACACCCATAGATCTACCTGGACTTTCAATGTGAGGTTTCTTTTCTCTCTTTCCTTCATGAATACAAGCACGTATTAGCCAAATGGTTGAGTATTGAGTTGAGTCAAAAGTTTTGCAATATTTTGGTAATTAATTTGCATTATTTGTCAAGTTACAACAAAAGTAGCCTAGCATTCAAAATAGAAGCCATTGTGTTGTGCTGTCTGAAGCCACCTTTCTGACAGTTCTTTGATACCATGCTGGTACCAGTTCTTGTCTTTCGAAGTAAAGAACTCCTTCACTAAAGCTTCCACCTCCTCATGGTTGATGAAACATCACAAGAGCAGGAAGGTAGCCATGGATCAGAACTAGTAATATTCCAAGTGAGCTAGGTCCAAACTATATGCTGGGTGTGGTATCACTTTGATTCTCTCAAGTTCTTGGAGTTTATTCTGGGTTGTTTGAGCAGCATGTGGTCTTGAGCTGTCTTGATGGATAAGAGCTTGCTTTCTGTTAACCAATGCTGGGCATTTTTGGCACACAATGGCATACATCTGCTCCAACTGTTCAGAGTTCAGGTTGGCATCGATAGTTTGACTGTCCAGAAAGTGTTTGTTGTGAGTTACTCCATCATAATTCCAGATGTTTTGTGTTTGGCAACAGGCTCTGGAAGCTGGCCCTTGCTTAACCACTGCTTCTGCATGTTGGAATTGCAGAAAAATATCTCCCTTAGATTATTGCTTGTTCTGATCCATGGCTCACTTTCTGTGCTTGCAACACTTCATCAACCAAAAGGAAGTGGAAGTTTAAGTGAAGGAGTACTTTGCCTCGAGAGACAAGAACTGGTACCAGCATGGGATCAAAGAACTGGTACAGAAGTGGCTTCAGATGGTGCAACACGATGACCACTACTTTGAATGCTAGACTGCTTTTGTTGTAACTTGACAAATAAAGCAAATAAGTTACTAAAATATTACAAAGCTTTTGACTCAACACAATATAAAAGTTGGCTCTTCCTCCATTGTGTTTCCCCTTGCCATAAATGAGGGGGAGGGGGGGTTTAATATTCCCCGCCCCCATACACACCTCAGCATTTATTTATATATATATATATATATATATATATATATATATATATATATATATATATATATATATATATATCATCATCATCATCATCATTTAACGTCCGCTTTCCATGCTAGCATGGGTTGGACGATTTGACTGGGGACTGGCGAACCAGATGGCTACACCAGACTCCAATCTGATCTGGCAGAGTTTCTACAGCTGGATGCCCTTCCTAACGCCAACCACTCCGAGAGTGTAGTGGGTGCTTTTTATTGGAAGTGTATTTGCCAGGCGAGTGATTCAATCTAAGACCATGTGTTGAAACTAAAATGATTGCAGCATAGAAGACATATGTTAGCCATATAAAAACACATACATATGCATATACACGACCACACATTTTACGAAAAAAATAACCATCCCTTACCTCACTTCTTTCCCCACTCCTTTGCAACCCATCCCCCACCCCGCTTTCTATCCCCCTCTCCCTCATGTCTTCTTTTCAAATATCACATTAAAAAAAACTAGCCTGCTGTAACTGGCTAAATGAGACCAATACAGGGGACATAACTCCGATAACTTCAATAACCAGCCTTGTCCTCATTGTTCTCTTATTCTGTCTCCTCCAGCTGTGTTTTATCCATGAATTTTGCCTGGAATTTTACAACTAGATGTGACATTTTTAGGCTTCCAGTAGCAAAAAACCCAGATCATACTTTTTCATTCAGTCATGTCCTGCGATTGCTAAATTTGCCTCTCCATATTTGAAATGTAACTAGGAAACGAGGAGTGTTAGGATGATGAGCTGTGTGTATATAACTATTATTTTTTTAGCATAAGATACTTCCCGAATTTTCTAGAAACAATAACTGAATTTCCATTGAATCATATTCCAGTATTTTTAAGTGGAAGGAGACATTTAGACAATGTGGTTAAAATTTTTTAAAAAACTGAATGGTCGTACCTGGAAAGTCCAATATGTAGATAAACAACAGCAATAACCAGATGATAACATGTTAATATATCACAAATAACTTCATGAAGGAACAGTAGCCAACGCCAACTGGCAGGGCCTTTTCTAAGCTTTTACCAAGAAAGGCTTTCATGTTCGTATTAGAAGTTCACAATTTATGGTTGTTGATGTCATAAGAATTTTATAAACTTTTAAGAGAATATGAAATAATAATTTTTTTGGAACATTGGTTCTCAAAGCACATCACACAAAAAATTATAAATAATGGTTTTAAATTTTGGTACAGGGCCAGCAATTTTGGAGAGGGGTTAAGTCAATTACATTGATCCCAGTACTCAGTTGGTACATATTTTATCAACCCCAAAAGATGAAAGGTAAAATTGGCTTCAGAATGTAAAGACAGACGAAATGTTGCTAACTATTTTGTCCAGTGTGCTAACAGTTCCAGGTATGACCATCCAGTTTTTTTTTAAACTTTGAACTACACTGTTTAGGTGTGTCTTTCCACTTTAAAGATGGTAGAATATGATTCAGAGAGAATTCAGTTACTATTTCTAGCAAATTAAGGAAGTGTCTTGTACTAAAAAAAAAGTTATATACATAGATATATGCACATATACATCACAGCTCATCTTCCTAACATCCCTCATTTCCTAGTTTCATTTCAGATGGCAAATTTAGCAATCATGTGAAGTAACTCAACAGACAATTGAAATCAAAACGTGACAGTCACTCAGTGAAAATTATCACCTGTTCTATGGCATGTACCATGTCACACAAAACTATAAACAATAACATGTAGCTATTGGGCCAAAAAACCTCTTTGGAAAAGTCAAAGGCTGTTCATATTTTGACTGCTTATGACAGTGACCTTTATCTTACCACAGTACCAATTTACAGCTTCATAGATTAGATAATTGAAAGTTAAATGCCTTTTTTTTTAACCTGTTAACATTCAGATTTCTCAGTCAAATGTAATGTTTATTTAGTCACATTGTTGTGGATCACTTGGCTTATCTCATAGCTTTGAGATTTCAATGATGTGATTGTTTATTTTTAGAATGACATTGCAGCACAAGTGTGAGAGGTTAGATCTGCCCAGTTTGAACATAAGATAGCTGGAATATTTTGGCTGGATATGGCCAGTTTAAATGCTAAAGTGTTAAACTGTGCTTTTCAACCATCCAAGCTAGCTATGAGTCCCATCAATGTTTTTTTCTTTATTTGCAAAATATTTATTTAAAAAACTTACAAAATTTTTTTTTCATGCGGTCTGATGCAAAAGTTATTTTAGATGGAGGCTTCCTGAAAGTATTTTCTAAAGCTTCTGATAGTTTTCGGAAACCTCTGTCTACTGCAGATATTTCCTTGGCATTTCCTTTGGCTGGCGAATTACACTTGCTTTCATCAGAAGCTCTACTGGAATTAATACTTAGAGAGTTTATGTAATTGGTTGCTTCTTCTGAATTCATATACAGGTCAGCTTTAGAATTATTTTCTTTCTTTTTTGGAATTCTCTCACGGTTTGTATTTCCTGTAAAAGAACAATAATGTCTTGGAGATCTCACAGAGAGGTATGAAAATGCTTTTTCTCTTGTGAAACTATCATCATTAGAGATTCGAGAAATATCATTGAAATCATCAATGTTGGCATAGTTTTCAAATCCTGTCTCTTTGCTACAGCTGAAAGAAGCCCTTTTTGTCTTATTCCTAGGATCAACTGAAACATTAATACCAGGACTATTCATGTAGTTTTCATAATTATCAACATAAGCTGGAAAGACCTCTACATTATTTAATTCATATTCTTCAGAGTTAGAAGACGAATGCATTGAGATTTTTTCAATGTTTTGGTGATAGTCAGCAGAACCAGAAGCAGCAGATAAAGTACTACCATCTGCAAATCCAGATTCATCAGTTACTAAACTTGAGTGCCTTCGATTGTATTGCTTCTTAGTATATTCTTTATATTTTTCACTGTATTTCAACATTCCTTCTGAAGTACTTGCAGCAAGAAGCTCCAAGGTGTAGTAGTTGTCAGAATTAACCTTTGGTGAATTAGCTGAAAGGGGAAAACTTTCCTCAATATCTTCATAATGATGTGGAGATTGTTGTTGACTGAAGTAGAAATAATTAGGTTTTGTTCTGTTATTTTGAAACAAATTGTCAGAGACATCATGTAAATCACCATTTGAACTCCAGCTGGTGGCTCTTTTGGTCTGTTGATGTTCCTGCTTTGATTTCCTTTTATCGTAGTCGTGAGAAGGATTCTCTGAAAATGCACCAAAACTACTTCTAGATGGTAAAGCTCTAGAGATTCTTTTATTATCAGGAGAATCCAAATAGAAGACATCATCTACAACCTTTCCTTCCTGTTTTAAAGGATTATTTTCCTTTTTAGCATTGTCTTTTACTCTGTTAAATCTGTCAGACATCTCACGCCTCGGGAATCTTGGTGATAATGGTGAGGACGCCAGCAAAGGATTCATGTGTCCATCTAGGCTATCGTCTTGGAGATAGTTTTCTGAAATCTTATTAGGAAGTGTGAAGATTTCATTAACACTATTGGCAAAATGTTGTGTTTCCCCGTCATCTCTAAAATTTTTATCAAAATTAAATTGTCCTGCAAATACGGGACTAATTATATTCTGATATTCCTCACTAACTACCACTGTCTCTTCGCCATTCATGGGAGATTTTCCACGGCTCAAAAATTTTGGAGATTTTACATATTTCATTTTTGTGTTGTCATTGTTATTCCTCTGGTTAGCACTGTCAATTCTATAAACATTATGAAAATTCTCTGGACATTCTTGTGTGGTTTTTATTTGAATTGGTAGAGAATGGTTTGATTCTCTTCCATTTAAAGGATTGAACATCATATTGGTCCTTTCAGAGTGATCAATAAATGAGCTTGAAACTTTTTCATCCTTTTCTATTGGACTATATTTACTGGAAATATCTAATGGGAATGGTTTGGGGGACCTTGTGAAGATTCTTTCATTTTGTAACCCATTATCTTCAATGTAATAAACAGGGAAATCTTGACTATCTATTAGAGATGTTACATTTTTTTGTAGATCTACATTAGGAGTTGGACTATCAACTGAGGAAGCCATATTTCTCTGAGAATCTGTGTACCGATTCTGTGCAGTGTCTGGTGATATGTAATTCTGACTACTGTTGGAGTACAACCGCTTTTTCACAAATGGCCTGGTATCTGAGCAGAAAGAATGTCCATTGTCTAAAGGTATGATAGTTTTGTAATCATTGACAGAACAGCTTTGGTTTTTGTTTGAAGAAACAGCACGGCCTGGATAGTTGTCATACAGAGAATATAAGTTATTTGGTGATACAACATTTGAGGAATAATTATTATAACTGTCATAAACAGTTTTGGTGTCATCTCTGGACCCAATATCTTCAAAGAAATTATGTCTTTTGTAGTATTCCTCATTTGCAGTACATGTATTTTTATAATAGTCTTCAGACAATGAATGAGTGTAATCTGAAGATGAAACTTTCTTGTGATCATCATTGTAGAGTGTATTAGGTAATACTTCATAATAGTCATCACTGTGGTTGCCAGGAGATAGATTTTTTATGAAGTCGTCATACGAGTTATCATTAGATATGATATTTTCGTGGTAATCCTCATACAAAGCATGAATGGTATCTGAAGATAAGTTTCTTTCAGTGCCTTCATTTAGCTTATATGTGGCATCAGGTGATAATATAGACTGACGATAGCCATTATATAATGGCAGATGTGTATTGCTGGGTGATATTCTATGTTTATCATAGTCCTCAGATAAAGCATGCATATTATTCTTTGGTACATCACGCTTATTAAAGCCATTGGATTGCATATGTGCATTATTCTGAGGTGCATCAAATTTATTGTAGCCACTGGACCTAACATGTTTATCATTCTCAAATACATCCTGTTTATCACAGCCACCAACCTGATAACATGTATTATTATCTTTAACTCTATCAGGTTTACTGTATAGTTCGATGAGATCACCTATCTCATCTTTGGCAATGACAGTATCCTTTTGGTTGCTACTCAGTTTGAGTGGTGATACAACACCTTTATAATTTCCATTGCACAAAGAAGCATTTGCATCATGTTCAAGGTTTTCTTCATGAGAATCTAAGCCATCATACAGAGGTGGTGGTTGTGAAGGTGGTGACAGAAGCAAGAACTGTTCTTTGCATCTTTCATGACTCAATGGCTTCGGTGATTTAGATAAGCAATAACTACTTGTCTCATACGGGCTGATTTTTACCTCATGGGATATCAGCAGTTTATTGGATATTTCACTTGTGTTTCTTTTGGAATCACTGCAAGAATTCTGGTCACTTGGCTTGAAAATCAATGGCTTTTGTGTTTCTAAATTCAAGAGATAAACACTGCTGGAATTTGTTGTACATTGATTTTCAGATGATGTCTGTAAGCGTTCTACAATTATGGATCCATCTTTAACTTGATCTCTGATATGTTTCCTGGGTATTATTGCAGGTTTTTTCCGATAAATACTTTTATTGGATTCAGCAATAAGCTCAATTGATTGGTTAGAAAAATCATTGGCATCAGTGATAAAACTGGAAATTAATCTCACTTCTTGGAGCTGACAATTCTCTGTCATCATTCAGGTTTGCTACATTTGGTGTTGTAATTGGTTTCAAAAAATAAAAAATAAAAAATAGAAACAAAAAATGAATAAAAGTATAAATTAAAAAAAAAATTTTAATGAGAAAAATATAAAGTAAATTTGATAAAGAATTAACAATTGCAACATGAGAATGTCATTGTGGATAATTCAAAACATACATTTTGTTATAATAACTTATATTTTATAAATATTTTGTAACATTAATATAGGTGAAGGTATGGTTGTGTGGTAAGAGGTTTGCTTTACAAACATATGGTTCTGGGTTCAGACTGAACCTGAGACCATGTAGTTGGGAAGCAAACTTCTTACCACACAGCCACACCACCACCTATGTGTGTGTGTTTTTAGGTGCTAGGCTCAGTGGTTAGAGTGTCAGGCTCACAATCATGAGGTAGGGAATTTGATTCCCGGACCAAGCTGTGTGTTGTGTTCTTCAGCAAGACAATTTATTTCACAGTGCTCCAGTTCACGCAGCTGTAGAAATGAGTTGTAACATCACTGGTGCCAAGCTGCATTGGCCTTTGGATAGCATTGGTGGCATGGAGAGGGGAGGCTGGTATGCACGGACAACTGCTGGTCTTCCATAAACAACCTTGCCTAGACTTGTGCCTCAGAAAGTCACTTTCTAGATGTAATCCCATGGTCATTCATGACCAAAGGGGGTATCTCATTCCTGAGAAATATATATATATTATATTTTGGGGTGGTAATTTTTTTTGCTAAATAAAATATACATAATATATATATATAAATTCAATAATAGGATGAATTCTTTTACAAGAATTTATCAAGTAGCTAGCGTGAAAAAAACCTCATAAGGGAAAAAATCCATCATTTATTCCAGAAATATATATTTTTATTTATATAAGGGCATTACTATACAATAATGCCTCACGCTAGGAGGGACTCTAAGGTCAGACTACCATAGTAGTCTGACCTTAGAGTCCCTCATAGCGTGAGGCATTATTGTATAGTAATGCCCATTATATATATATATATATATATATATATATATATATATACATATATATTTATAAACAAAATTAAGGGATCAGCAACAGGTTGCTTCACCACATACCGAAGTTCAGAAATAGCAGCTAAAAATGCTGAAACTCCAACAGATAGCAGTTACCCGCAACTCACATAGGCAAAACAAGAAGAAAAATAACGAACTAAACTAGCCATAGTTAATCATATACATGTTTCTGGTTTAGAAGGAAAAAACTCTTCATTACCTCATCGGTATGATATTCCTGTTGTAAATTCGATGATACTGGCAAATGTGCATGCATGATCTAGCGCCATCATGGCAATCGACACATTTTGAAAGTATCTCCAAATCTACATAGGCGAGCCAGCCCATCATCTTCCCTCAAGAATTACCATGTGCATCGCAGGCGGTACCGCAGAAAATCTGTGGTTTACTATCCGGGAGTGAATAATTATTACAATTAAAAAGGGTAAAGGATTATCAATTTATTAATTTATTAATAAATTAATAATTAATAATTTTTACCAAGCCCTGTTGCTGATCCCTTAATTTTGTTTATAAATGTATAAGAACTTTTAAATAAGTTCCACACCGATAATGGTGCTTACATACCGAAGGGCTTGGTAAAAATTATTAATTATTAATTTATTAATAAATTAATAAATTGATAATCCTTTACCCTTTTTAATTGTAATAATATATACATCATCATCATCATCATCATCATCGTTTAACGTCCGCTTTCCATGCTAGCATGGGTTGGACGATTTGACTGAGGACTGGTGCAACCGGATGGCTACACCAGGCTCCAATCTAATTTGGCAGAGTTTCTACAGCTGGATGCCCTTCCTAACGCCAACCACTCAGAGAGTGTAGTGGGTGCTTTTACGTGTCACCCGCATGAAAACAGCCATGCTCGAAATGGTGTCTTTTATGTGCCACCCGCACAAGAGCCAGTCCAGGGGCACTGGCAACGATCTCGCTTGAAAACCCTACAAGGCCAGTCAGGCGGTACTGGCAACGGTCACGCTCAGGATGGTACATCTTATGCCGGAGTAAGCACATGAAATGTGCAACAAGGTGGAAAAAAGAGTACTCAAATACCAGAGGTAGAGTAATATGCTTTATTTAAAAGCAGCAGAAATACAACAAAAAACTGCCACTCTGAGCTTCACGTTCCCGTTCATCAGACAGTTTTGTTAGAAATCTGTCCGATGAACGGGAACGCGAAACTCAGAGCAACAGTCCCCTGCTATATTTGCCAAATAATACACACACACACACACACACACACACACACACACACACAACATTAAGAGTGGTGCAATCCAAAATGATCTTGGTACAGGCAATTTGTTAAGAAACTTGCTTTGCAACCACATGGTTTTGGGTTCA
>NC_142947.1:37134839-37150310 GCF_046866305.1 Octopus bimaculoides | reverse complement strand
TGTCAACTGCAATTCAAGTAATCAGCACTGGATGTTTCATTTGGCTGTGTGGTTAGGAGGTATGTTTTGGAACCAGGTAGATTTGGGTTTGATCTCACTATGTGGTAACTTGGAATGCTCCATTGAAATAGTCAATAGCTTCTGTTTCCTAGGTAACATAATGACTCATGGAGGAAGGGGGATCTGAAAGCATAGTTGCCAAACTAAGAATAAGGGCAGAAGAAAATTCAGGAAGGTATTACTTCTGCTGGCAACAAGGGGATTCTCTAGTTTGTTAAGCATGGGGCTGCATGTTATTGATGTTAGTGAGATGTAGGGACTGAATTCAGAAGATGAGCAAAGACTGGAGAGAAATTTAGCAGAGATGTTTTGTTGGATGTGTTCCATTACTATGTATGAACAACATGGTACAAATATACATGGTACAAATAAACTGCGAAATAAACTGTGTGAAAGTATTCAAATGTAGTGTACAAGAGAGATGACTATGTTGGTATGGACATTGTAATACGTATGGATTGATAACAGATGGGTAAAGTATTATCAGGATATTCAAGAGGAAGAAAACTGTGGAAGAGGAGGACCAAGTACAATATAGATGATAGAAGTGGTGAAAGCTAATCTTATATATTCAACTGTTCCTTTCAAATATCTAGCCATCGCTTGAAGTTAATTAACACCCACCACCACCACCATCTCCCAAACACTTCTGGCCTGATTATTATTATCAATATTATTATTCTGCTTTCTTTCCTTATTGAAATTCTTTTATTATCTTTAGCCTGGAAAGATTAGTGTCTAGTTTCTTTAAAGACCGATAAATTTCATGCCATTATCTATATTATAATTCATAGGTTCTCTCTCAGTCATGATGTGCATTATCTAAATCACGTCACAATTACTCCGTCAACTGCAATTCGAGTTATCAACACTGTAAGTTTTATTTGGCTATGTGGTCAAGAGGTTTGTTTTGGAACCTGATGGTTCCAGGTTCGATCCCCAGCTTGCTGCCTTTTCAATAATAATATTAATAATAATAATTATTGCTCACTTAAGCACAAGACCAAAGATTTGTGTGAGGTGGGGGTGGGGGTCTATTAATTAAATAGAAGCAAAAGGCTAGATATTTGAATGAGAGGAACAGTTGAATATATGAGATCAGCTTTCACCACTTCTATCATCTATATTGTACTTGGTCCTCCTCTTCCACAGTTTTCTTCCTCTTGAATATCCTGATAATACTTTACCCATCTGTTATCAATCCATACGTATTACAATGTCCATACCAACATAGTCATCTCTCTTGTACACTACATTTGAATACTTTCACACAGTTTATTTCGCAGTTTATTTGTACCATGTATATTTGTACCATGTTGTTCATACATAGTAATGGAACACATCCAACAAAACATCTCTGCTAAATTTCTCTCCAGTCTTTGCTCATCTTCTGAATTCAGTCCCTACATCTCACTAACATCAATAACATGCAGCCCCATGCTTAACAAACCAGAGAATCCCCTTGTTGCCAGCAGAAGTAATACCTTCCTGAGTTTTCTTCTGCCCTTATTCTTAGTTTGGCAACTATGCTTTCAGATCCCCCTTCCTCCATGAGTCATTATGTTACCTAGGTAACAGAAGCTATTGTCTATTTCAATGGAGCATTCCAAGTCACCACACAGTGAGATCAAACCCAAATCTACCTGGTTCTAAAACAAACCTCTTAACCACACAGCCAAAATGAAGCATGCAGCATTGATTACTTGAGCTGCAATTACCGATGTAATTGTCATCATCATCATCACGGAATTTGAACTCAGATCATGCAGACGAAATGCCACTAAGCATTTTGCCTGGTGTGGTAATGATTCTGTCTGCTCACCACCTTATTAACAACAACAACATTAATAATGGTTTTAAATTTTGGTTCAAGGCCTGAAATTGAGAGCAAGGGATAAAACGAAGCATCAGCTCTTAATTGGTACTTTATTTTTGTCAATCCCAGAAAGATGAAAGGCAAAATCGATCTTGGCAGAATTTCAACCCAAAATATAAAATACAGAACGAGAACATACTCATAAACAGTCTGTCTGTCTGTCTGTCTATCTGTCTCTCTGTCCGTTACGCTGTTTGTCTGTTGGTCTGTCTCTCTGAGAATCAGCAACATTCTTTTCTACTCTAGTCACAAGGCCCGAAATATTTGGGGAGGGGGGGGGGGCTAGTCGATTAGATCGACCTCACTACGCAACTTGTACTTAATTTATCGACCCCCGAAAAGATGAAAGGCAAAGTCGACCTCGGCGGAATTTGAACTCAACTCAGAATGTAAAGATTACGAAATATCACTAAGCATTTCCTCCCCGGCGTGCTAGCGTTCCTGCCAACTCGCCGCCTTGAGAGACTCAACAACATTGAAGTAGGTAATGGATCAGGGGAGATCACTCACAATTTCACTTTTTTTTTTTTTTTTCACACACCCACACTGCAGAAATGGAAGTTGTTAATTGAAAGACCGACAATCTTGCCTCGTTGAAAAAACTGATAACCTACAGAACTTTTTCAAGGATAGCAGATATGCTGTACGCACCATTTAAGATTATTTATATTCAGTTTATATTCATTCTGCCTTCCCCTTTCCACCGTATTGAAGTCTCTAGTCTGAATAATGTACATATTTTTGTGTACGCTTGCTCATACAAACATGTGTATGGGCTGTGTATATATTTGTGTAGGTATGGATGCCGAGTTAATGAGTGTGGGTGTGTTCTAGGAAATGTTGATTAAATGTATATATATATGTAAGGGACGACCGTGCGATGTACATATGTGTTTGTGTGTGAGTATTGAATGTATAAGGATGTATGTGTGTATATTGGTGTGTGTGAGAGTGGGATGTTGAATGTTAGTATTTGAGTGTGTGTGTATTCTTTTATTCTTTTACTCTTTTACTCTTTTACTTGTTTCAGTCATTTTGACTGCGGCCATGCTGGAGTACTGCATTTAGTCAAACAAATTGACCCCAGGATTTATTCTTTGTAAGCCTAGTACTTGTTCTATTTATTGGTTTCTATATATTTGTTGTGTTGTGTGTGTCTATGTATATATGTGTTTTGTTTGTTTTGTATGTGTGTGTGTGTGTGTGTGTGTCTACATTTATGAGTGTTGAGTGTGTGTATGTGTGCATGTGTGTGCGTGTGTCTGTATTATAAGTGTGTTGTGCGTGTGTACGGCTATGTATATATATATGTGTGTGTTGTGTGTGTGTGTATATGCATGTTGTGTGTGTGTGTGTCTTTATGTATATACATGTGTGTGTCTATGCATATAATGTGTGGTGTGTGTGTGGATGTCCACGTATATATATATATGTGTTACGTGTGTGTGTATATGCGTGTTGTGTGTGTGTGTGTACACAGATAACTTGAAAGTAAACAGATGCTATCGTTGTCCTTTTTGTTTAATGAATTCTTTCCAAAAACAAGATGGTGTCATTTGATACCTTTAAATACTTAATTTAGTATTTAGTGGACGTGTCTCAATGAAGTTTTCAAGGATCTTACCAATTTGGGAACCATAACAGATGCATCAGTATAAAGGATGGGGGGGGGGGAGTGTCTATGCACTTTTGAAATGTCTGCGAATGTGTGTGTATATATATATGTGTTGTGTGTGTGTGCATGTGTGTGTATGTATATATATGTTGTGTGTGTGTGTATGTGTATACATGTGTTTTGTGTGTATGTATACATGCATTGTGTGTGTGTGTGTGTGTTGTGTATGAGTATATATCTATGTATGTGTATGCATATATATATGTATGTATGTGTGTGTGTCTATGCATATGCATGTGTTGTGTGTAATTGTGTGTGTATACATGTGTTGTGTGTAATTGTGTGTGTATATATGTGTTGTGTGTGTGTGTGAATGTATGTGTGTCTGTGTCTTTGTATGTATCTCGTGTGTATATATATATTTTGTGTGTGTGTGTGTGTGTGTGTGTATATATATATTTCGTGTGTGTGTGTGTGTGAATATATGTGTGTGTCTGTGTCTTTGTATGCATCTCATGTGTGTATGTATATATATATATATATATATATATATATATATATATATATATATATATATTCTCTGTGTGTGTGTGGGTGGTGGGTGGAGCTGGTGTATTAAGGTCAGTGAAAAAGATTGTTGATAAACAAGTGCCAGTGTTTTCTGGTTATCAATTTATCTCTGTTTAATCTACATAAACAGCAGGAGTGGCCATGGCAGTACTGGCGGCAGCAGCAGCAGGAACATCAGTGACAGCAGCTGAAGTATGAGCAGCGCCGCAGTGGCGGCAGCAGTAACAGCAGTAAAAGAAGCAGCCAAATTTCCCTCATACTCTCTCTTTACTCTTTTACTCTTTTACTTGTTTCAGTCATTTGACTGCGGCCATGCTGGAGCACCGCCTTTTAGTCGACCAAATCGACCCCAGGACTTATTCTTTGGAAGCCCAGTACTTATTCTATCGGTCTCTTTTTACTGAACCGCTAAGTTACGGGGACATAAACACACCAGCATCGGTTGTCAAGCGATGTTGGGGGACAAACACAGACACACAAACACATATATATATATATACATATATACGACGGGCTTCTTTCAGTTTCCGTCTACCAAATCCACTCACAAGGCTTTGGTCGGCTCGAGTCTATAGTAGAAGACATTTGCCCAAGATGCTACGCAGTGGGACTGAACCCCAGACCATGTGGTTGGTTAGCAAGCTATTTACCACACAGCCACTCCTACGCCTATATCTATATCAGTTGCTCAACCTGCTGAAAATAGCAACCAAATCTTCCTCATGTCATACCCAACTACAGCTTGATCTACGAGAAATAGCAACCAAATCCTCCTCATCACAAATCCAACAATAACTGGGCCTGCTAGAGAAATAGCAACCAAATCTTCCTCATCTGAAACCCAACTGTAGCTTGATCTGCTAGAAATAGCAACCAAATTTCTCTCATATCACATCCAGCTGTAGCTCACCCTACTGGAAATACAAACTTAATATCCCTTATATTATGCACATAATTTGAGAGGCTGAGAATGGCAGCCAATCTCCCTCATATCACATCCAAATGCAGTTTGATCTGTTGGAAACTGCAGCTAAATTTCCTTCCTATTTCACCCAGACATCTTTTTATCATTTTACTTGTCTCACTCATTGGACTGCAGCCATGCTGGAGCACCACCTTTAAAGAGTTTAGTCAAACAAATCAACCCCAGGATTTATGTTTTTCTAAGCCTGATACTTATTCTATAAGTCTCTTTTGCTAAACCCACTAAGTTATGTGGACATAAGCAAACCAATACCCATCTCAAGTGATGATGAAGGATACTACACAAGCACAAAGACACACACACACATACATATGTACAACCTATTGGTATATCTCAGGCAACGTAATTGTGGTCTAGTACAGAGAAATAACAGGGTAATGCCATAGTAAATCCCAGAAAGTGTTATTTCTTTTTCAAATGATCAAAAGTTGGAGAGTTCGGAAGTTTGAAACGGTCTAACAGTTTTTTTTTTTGAGAGGTAGATAGACAGATAGATATTAAGGTAGATAGATAGATAGGTAGATAAATAGATAGATAGATAGATACATAGATAGATGGATGGATGGATAGATAGATGGATGGATGGATGGATGGATGGATGGATGGATGGATGGATGGATGTCAGACAGATAGATAGATAGATAGACAGACAGATAGACAGACAGACAGACAGACAGGCAGACAGATAGATAGATACTTTTAACTTCTGAACGTTTCATCCATCCATCCATCCATCTACCAACCTCTCAAATATTTATATGTTTGTATGTTTGTCCCCCCACCATCGCTTGACAGCCGATGTTGGTGTGTTTACATCCCCTGTAACTTAGTGGTTCAGCAAAAGATACCGACAGAATAAGGTTCTAAGCTTACATTTGACCGGGTAATCTGAAGGCTAAGGATGGTGGTGATGGTGGTGATGGTGATGACAATGATGACGATGATGATTATGACAAAATTGCTGCTGCTGCTGATGATGATGATGAAAACGACAATGTCTATAACAACAATGTTGTGGCTGCTGATGACGGTTGTCAAGGATGCTGATGATGACAATGACAATGATGATGACAATGTTGTTGCTGCTGCTGATGATGATGGTTGTCAAGAATGTTGCTGCTTCTGATGATGATGACAATGTCTATGACAACAATGTTGCTACTGAGGATGATGGTTGTTAAGGAGGCTGCTGCTGCTGCCACTGCCCCTGCTGCTATTCCTAATGATGACGACAACAATGACAATGTTGCTACCAATGATAATGGTTGTCAAGGATGCTGCTGCAGCTGATGATGATGATGATGATGATGATGGTGGTGGTGGTGGTGGTGGTGGTGGTGGTGGTGGTGGTGATGAGGATGATGATGATGATGATGAGGATGATGATGACAATGATGGTTGCTAACAAGGCTGATGACGATAATGAAGATGATGACGATGTCACACCAGCACATTTTCACCATCAACACCCAACCAAGGTGCTTAAGTGCTGAGAGCAATTTATTATGTATTATGATAATAACGTTTACTATGATGATGATGATGATGATGACGACGACGACAATGATGGTGGTGGTGGTGGTGGTGTTAATTAAGATGTTGGCAAACCTCTTCATGAGTTCTACCTTAGCAGAGCATTTAAAAGTAGGTCTCTGTTTGTTAGCATAGAGAAGTTTCCAAGGACAAACCAATCCTAAATTCTTTTGGCAGAACTAATTAAGACAATAACAAGTTGGAAAGTGTAAAAAAAAACAGACAATCTCAGGGTGTAAACATCAGGAGTGGCTGTGTGGTAAGTAGCTTGCTTACTAACCACATTGTTCTGGGTTCAGTCCCACTGCGTGGCACCTTGGGCAAGTGTCTTCTACTATAACCTCGGGCCGACCGAAGCCTTGTAGTGGATTTGGTAGACAGAAACTGAAAAGAAGCCCGTCGTATATATGTATATGTGTGTGTGTGTGTGTGTGTTTGTGTGCCTGTGTTTGTTCCCCACCATCGCTTGACAACCGATGCTGGTGTGTTTACGTCCCTGTAACTTAGCAGTTCGCCAAAAGAGACCAATAGAATAAGTACTAGGCTTACAAAGAATAAGTCCTGGGGTCGATTTGTTCGACTAAAGGTGGTGCTCCAGCATGGCCGCAGTCAAATGATTGAAACAAGTAAAAGAAGAGAGAGAGAGAGAGAGAAAGAAAGTCAAATGATTTAGATAGTGTAGCTAATCAAAGGACACATGTTAAATTACACCTGATAAAGGGGTCGTGTGTTGACTGTTGGTTCCCAGAATAACACCGAGTTCTTCCTTTAATAAGCGACATCAGACTAAGATATCTCTGCAAGAAAAAGAAGACAAAGAAATGAAGAATCCCCAATAAGTGTGTGCATAGTTGTGTCATTAAGAAGTTCACTTTGCAACCATGTGACTTTGGGTTCAGCATCACTGTGTGGTACCTTTAGCAAGTGTCTTCTACCATAGTTCTGGGTTGATCAAAGCCTTGTGAGTGAATTTGCTGGACAGAAACTCTGTGAAAACCCACCGAGACAAAAGACAAACTTAGTGGTTAAAAAATAAACAACATAACTGGTCAGACAACTTCAGATAATCTCCGTATATTCACACCATCGAATATAAATACATATTAAAATACTGGGGTGTTTAGCACCCAAAGCCCGAAAGTATAAAGATATACTCTCTTTACTCTTTACTCTTTTACTTGTTTCAGTCATTTGACTGCGGCCATGCTGGAGCACCGCCTTTTTAGTCGAGAGCAAATCGACCCCAGGACTTATTCTTTGGAAGCCTAGTACTTATTCTATCGATATCTTTTGCCGAACTGCTAAGTTACGGGGAAGTAAACACACCACCATCGGTTGTCAAGCGATGTTGGGGGGGGGGGGGACAAACACACACACACACACATATATATATACATATACGACGGGCTTCTTTCAGTTTCCGTCTACCAAATCCACTCACAAGGCTTTGGTCGGCCTGGGGCTATAGTAGAAGACACTTGCCCAAGTTGCCACGCAGCGGGAATGAACCCAGAACCATGTGGTTGGTAAGCAAGCTACTTACCACACAGCCACTCCTAAACATATAAAAAATGTGTGAAAACCTGTATGAAGGAAAAAATATATGAAAATAATATGAATGTATATAGTGAGGCAATTAAAAATAATACAATTAGGTTATTCTTACATTATTCTGGATTCCTTTTTCTTTTGGACTTGATGATGGATGGCAGATTCACTTTACATTTAATAGCCTAACTATATTATTTTTAATCGCCTCACTATATACTTTCATATTTTCTTCATACTCGTCTTTTTTTTACAGGTTTTCACAGGTTTTTAGAAAATCTTAAGCACTGAAGTCAATTTGTTTAACCAAAATATTACAAAGTGGTGCCCCAGCATGGCCACAGTCCATTGACTGAAACAACAAAAAGATAAAAAATAAAAGAAATAAAAGATAGATTTCATCATATTTTTATTTCCTTTGTGGTATTTCGCATGTGCTACAAGTTAAGCCAGTTGTAATGTAAACATAGTTTATAATGTAAATATTACTAAGTAGTTAATTAGTTTAGTCGTTAGCAATGAAGTATAGGTATGTATTTACTATTGGTTTCTAATTTTGGCACAAGGCCAGCAATATTTTGCAGGGAGGTTGTAAGTCAGTTACATTAACCCCAGCGCTCAACCGGTACTTATTTTATCGACCCTGAAAGGATGAAAGGCAAAGTCGACCTCAGCGGAATTTGAACTCAGAACGGGAAGACAGATGAAGTGCCACTAAGCATTTCACCCAGTATGCTAACGAATGTATCAGCTCATCTCTTAAGCATGTATTTAATATTGGTTTCAAATTTTGGCACAAGGCCAGCAATTTTGGGCGGGGAGGTTGTAAGTCAATTACATCAACCCCAGTATTTAACTGGTACTTATTTTATCAACGCCGAAATGACGAAAGGCAAAGTCGACTTCAGTGGGATTTGAACTCTGAATAAAAAGACAGGAAATGCTGTTAAGTATTTCACTTTTGCTAATGGTTCTGATAGCTCACTGCCTTAGGCATGTATTTAGTATTGGTGCAGGTATGGCTATGTAGGTGTAGGCATGGTGGTGTGGTAAGAAGTTTACTTCCCAACTAACATGGTTCTGGGTTCAGTCCCACTGCATGGTACCTTGGGCATGTGTCTTCTACTATAAACCCCAGAAAGACCAAAGCCTTGTGAGTGGATTTGGTAGACAGAAACTGAAAGAATCTCATTGTATGTGTGTGTGTGTGTGTGTGTGACTGTCTCTCACCAAAACTTAACAACCAGTGTTGGTGTGTTTATGTCCCTGTAACTCACCAGTCTGGTAAAAAAAAAAAAAACACTGATACAATAAATACCAGGGGTTGATTTGTTGAACTAAAATTCTTCAAGGCAGTGCTCCAGCATGGCCACAGTCTAATGACTGAGACAAGTAAAAAATAAAAGATAAGATAACCCCGTGTAACATGACTTTTGTCCTTGGGTAGCAACTGTTATTTATTATTCACTTACTCTTAGAAATTATGAAAACTGGTTATTATTTCCTTCAAACTTTGTTTTTGTTATATTTATTCAAACCACAGAGAATCCCTCTCGATACATGGCTATGATGCTCCCCCCCCCCCACTACCCCTGCTCATCATCAGAGATGCAGATATTGTCAATCTCTAAGGGACATGCTCAGGTGGTTAAGGTCAAGCAACTGACAAGCAAATCCGTGGTACTGAGCAGAATATTTGCTGTAGCCCATCTTTTATACCAATGCATCAAGACAATAATAATAATAATTATTATTATTATTATTATTGTTTTTTTTATTGTTTTTTTTTTTTTTTTTGATTTTTTTTGTTATAGCAATATTTCTGCTTCAGCAACTCAGCGTTGAATCTGTTTGAACTTTAATGGAAAATAGGTCAGTTTCAAAACATTGATGTCCAGTCACAAAAGTAAAGTTTGAAAAGAATAGCATTCATTTCCTTTGATTTCTAGAAAGAAACAAATAGGAAATAACTCTTACTAACCAAAGACAAAAAGTTTTATTTTGTTACACAGTTTAATGCATAAGTGGTAACTAATTAAATGTTTCCTTTATTAAGCTTCTTTTTAAAAACAAATTTTCAATGACAAACAGCTTGTTCCAGCACGAGGAAACAGATGTTGCACTTTGTATCAATATCTTCCTCTCTCTCTCTCTCTTTAAACCCCCCCATACATACACACAAACATATATATACACATTTTTACATATCTATGTCAATGTGGTGTGTGTGTGTGTGTGTATACATACATACATTTATATACATATATATATATATACACACACATACATACATACATACATACGTACATATATATATATATATATATATATATATATATATACATACACATACATATATATACACTGACATATATACAGGGTGCGGTGAATAAACTGTTGTCTAAATTACACAAAAATAAAAATAACACTGACATCTCATTTTAACAGAAATATTTACCAAAATTATATAAAAATATCTTGAAATATTAAAGAGTAAATTTATTCAATAAAATCGCCATTGGCTTCATCTACTGTCTCCAGACAACTTCAGAATCTCCTATGGCTCTTCTGGACGGTCTCCTTGTTTAAGTTGGTGAATGCTGCCATAATTTTTACCTTCAGTTCATCTTTGGTGTTACAAGGAGTTTTGTTGGTCTCTTGCTCAACTGTGCCTCATGCCTAATAATCAAGAGGGTTGCAGTCTGGGGAGTTTAGGTGGCCAGATGTTAGGGGTGATGTGGTCACAGAAATTTCTGACAGCCATGACTGGGTTCTCCTGGGTTCTCCTGCTTGTGTGGCATGGTACAGAGTCCTGTTGCTAGACATAGGATCTTCCAGCAGCCACCCTCTTCACTCAGGGCAGCACTGCCTCCTTCAGGCACTTGATGTAGGCCACCATGTTGAGTCTGGGGCCATGTGGAAGATGAATGTAGGCATAATGTCACCATCGCTAGTAATCACTCCAAACACCATGATGTCGATTAGATGTTTGATTTTTAGCACTCTCAGTACACGTCCTCAGATTAACACCTAAACACTCTGAAGTATTCCTATTGAAACTTCCAATGTGAATGCCAAGCAGTACAGCACATCACTTCCAAATTTCTGGCAGAGTGAATTGTGTCATGGTGCTGGTGGTGGTTGCAGTGGTAGTGGCAGCGATGGCAATGTTGGTGGTGGTGGTGGTAGCGATACCAGCAGCAGCAAAAGTGGCAGTTGTAATAGTTGTAGTAGTAGTAGTAGTGGTAGTAGTAGCAGCAGCAGTAGCGAACTGAGAATTCTTTTCCTTTCATCACAAAGGTAAACGAAGGCATTGTAGCTCATGTTGCAGAGATAGTAAAGACAGAAGTCAAGGAATTTTGGCATGGGATGCAACTTTAAGAATGTAGACCAATGGAAATTTCAGCAACAAACAAGATCTTAAAGTATATACAGACAAGCATTATCATAAAAACTGACTGGTTTATGGAGGCAACATGTTTAGTGGTAGTATGAAATATGAGATTTGAAGTAAGATGTCAGCTAAGCATTATGAGTAGACAGAACAGAATGATGGATGATGAACCATGGTGGAAGAGAAGGATTCTTGGAGGAAAGGAAAATCATTGCATGCATGGCATGCTGGAACAAAATTATGGCATTTGATTTTAAAAAGTAGTAATTGAGGAACTTAGCGGAGGCGCAATGGCCCAGTGGTTAGGGCAGCAGACTCGCGGTCATAGGATCGCGGTTTCGATTCCCAGACCGGGCATTGTGAGTGTTTATTGAGCGAAAACACCGAAAGTTCCACGAGGCTCTGGCAGGGGATGGTGGCGAACCCTGCTGTACTCTTTCACCACAACTTTCTCCCACTCTTACTTCCTGTTTCTGTTGTGCCTGTAATTCAAAGGGTCAGCCTTGTCACATTCTGTGTCACACTGAATATCCCCGAGAACTACGTTAAGGGTACACGTGTCTGTGGAGTGCTCAGCCACTTGCACGTTAATTTTACAAGCAGGCTGTTCCATTGATCGGATCAACTGGAACCCTCGATGTCATAAGCGATGGAGTGCCAACCAATTGAAGAACTTAAACAATGTGTGCAAGTTAAGAGAGTGAAAAATCATCTTGATATGATGAGAGAATTAAACAGTACAGACAACATAGACTCTCCAAATGAGACCAAATAAGATTTTGTCAGGGAATAAACAGAGAAACAGGCAAGATACATGCAATGAGGAAGAAAGTCAAAGATTCTTGATCAAGATATGGGAGAAAGAGGAAACACACGAGTCCAATGCAGGAATGGTAAACAGCCTAAATGAAACCAATATAAATCGTCTGCAAGAAGACATTAACATAAGCAAGGAAGATGTTCAAGGAACAAGTAGAAAGATGAGCAACAGGAAAGTGGCTGGCTCAGAGGAATTCAGGGGTAATGGGTAAAAAAATTGACTGAATGGCATGAAAGAATAGCAGAAGAATTATGATCACTGCTTGAAGAGCTCACAGAAATCCTAGTTTGGTTGACCAGAAACAGAACAATATTGTGCCAGAAAGAAGCATCAGGGTAAACTGCTGTTGACAGCTTCAGGTCAATATCCTGTCTGCCCATCTGGAATATTGGCAGGTGCAATGTATGAGTCCATGGGCCAGAATAACATCAGAGTGGAAAAATAAAGAAGAATGCAAATGTGAATGTAGAGGAACTAAAGGTCAACTATTGATAGATAAGTCAACGCTGAAAGGTTGCAAAAAGCAAACAAGACCAACTTAGGGATGGCATGGGAAAATACCTGAAAGCATATGATATGGGTCTTCATTCATGGATTCTGGATTACATGAAAATATTTGGAACTGCACACAATATAGGCACAGGCATGGCTGTGTGGTTAGAAGCTTGCTTCCCGACCACGTGGTTCTGGGTTCAGTACCACTGCGTGGCACCTTTGGCAAGTATCTTCTGTTATAGCCTCGGGCCAACCAGAGCCTTGTGAGTGGATTTGGTAGACGGAAACTGAAAGAGACCCCATCGTATATATATATATATATATATATATATATATATATGTGTGTGTGTGTGTATATATATATATATTATTTATATTTATGTGTGTGTGTATCTGTGTTTGTCCCCATCATTGCTTGACAACCGATGCTGGTGTGTTTACATCCCTGTTACCTAGCAGTTCAGCAAAAGAGACCAATAAAATAAGTACTAGGCTTACAAATAATAAGTCCTGGGGTTGATTTCTTCAACTAAAAATAACCCTTTAAGGCGGTGCTCCAGCCTGGCCTCAGTCAAATGACATACAAGTAAATGAATGACAAAAGGAATATCCTGAATCTATTGAGCCAAAGTATGATAGTGGTGGTGGTGGTGGTGGTGGTTTTTGCTATATAATATTTTTTTCTTCAACCCCCACCTAACGAGGATAGAGAGATGAGAAAGGTGGTAGATTTTGTTGCTTGAACAACAGAATGTTTACCAGAAAAAAAATCAGGTGTGGTTTCTGTTTTGTCAATTAGTCTAACTGAGGTATGTTATGCATTCGTAGTCAGGGCAACCAAGCACATCAACTGCTTTCAGTTTAACATGATCTGCACTTTCACACTTGGTAAGTGTATATATGTGTATATGTATGCATGTGCTTGTGTGTCCAGGTATTTGTGTGTATGTGCATGAGTGTATCTGTGTATGTATTTGTTTGTGTGTGTGTGTGTGTGTGTGTGTGCATGGTACTGTATGTGTCTATATAAGTGTCTATACAATAATTTGACTATACACACAAAAAAATAGTTTTACTTTCTCATCACTGTGTGTATGTATGCGTGTGTGTGTACACATGTGTGTGTGCATGCGCGTGTGCATGCTATCATATGTGTGTTTATGTGAGTGAGTGTGTATGCAATAATTTGAGAAGAGAAGCCAAAAAATAATTTCCCTTCTTCATTACTCTGTATTTGTTTGTGTGTCCCATCCCTTTAGCATTTTAATCGGTCATATCCGGCCCAAATATTCTATATGTTTTATGTTCAAACTGGTTAGATATTCGTTTCACATCTACCCTATGTTGCTGTCCTAAAAAATAAGCAATTACATCATTGTAATCTCAAAACTGCAAGATAATACATGATTAATTCAAAACAATATGAATAAATAAGCATTACATGTGACAGAGTAATTTGAAAGCTGGAGGGTTAAATATGTACCATTAAATATATGATATACAGGTATTTTGAAAATACCCCACTGTGTGATGACCATTTCCAGAATAGTTATGGGCTGTCCTCTGGCAAGGCACAGCACCTGTTCTGCCACCATGCCAAAGGTAGGTCATGGGACTACAGCATGGTGAATTGTAAAGAGGTAGTGGAAGAGCTAAATTGAGCCAATGATGCTTCTTATGTTGATGCTGAGCACAGAAATCCTAGAAGATCAACAGTCATGATCACCGGGATTTATCACGAGAGTAACAGCGATGCCTCCACAGGGAAGGCATCCATGCTTACGCAATCAGATAATCAAAGATTCATTATGACTCTAGCTTCCAATTCAAATTCTTAATAATGGAATTGGATGGTGACAGAGAATCATGGGAATCTGTGAAAGCAGCAAAAAAGAAATCTTCCTTTTGCTTCAATTTCATTGATGTGAACATAAAAGGCACCAAAATCATATTCTATTATTCTTTGACTTGTTTCAGTTATTCAGTTATTGGACCATGTTCATGCTGAAGTACCATCCTCCTATGTTATAGTCAATCATACTCTTTTACTTGTTTCAGTCATTTGACTGTGGCCATGCTGGAGCACCACCTTTAGTCGAGCAAATCGACCCCAGGACTTATTCTTTGTAAGCCTAGTACTTATTCTATCAGTCTCTTTTGCCAAACCGCTAAGTTACGGGGACATAAACACACCAGCATCGGTTGTCAAGCGATGTTGTGGGGACAAACAGACACACAAACATAAACACACACATACATATATATATATATATATATATATATATATATATATATATATATATATATATATATACATATATACGACGGTCTTCTTTCAGCTTCCGTCTACCAAATCCACTCACAAGGCTTTGGTCTGCCCGAGGCTATAGTTGAAGACACTTGCCCAAGGTGCCATGCAGTGGAAATGAACCCGGAACCATGTGGTTGGCAAGCAAGCTACTTATCACACAGCCACTCCTGTGCCTATACTATGTAACTTAATTAATTTTTTTTTTTGTCTTTGGTTAGTAAAAGTTATTTCCTATCTGCTTCTATCCAGAAACCAAAGGAAATG
>NC_142947.1:37122339-37129839 GCF_046866305.1 Octopus bimaculoides | reverse complement strand
GTTGGGGTGGAAATCTGCTCCAGCATCTCAGTTATTATATATATATATATATATATATATATATATATATATATATATATATACAGTCTGTCATACCGGCCATGATGAAATACTACAAGGTATAGAAAATACGTATTCGCCTTTATATATTTAATCCTTTATATTGAACACTCAATATTTCATATATTCAATAAGACATTCAATACTTCATTTCATTGTACCATCCATTTTTATTTTATATATTATATATTCCATATTCTATATCCCACATTAATTTTACAAGAATATAAATAAAACATAAAAAACAGAGTTGGAATTCTTTTAAATAAAATAATATATTCCTCTATACACGATCATACAAAACCCCTTTTTTGTATATATTTTTACTCACATACATATATATATATATATATATATATATATATATATATATATATATCAATCATCATTGTTTAACGTCTGCTTTCCATGCTAGCATGGGTTGGACGATTTGACTGAGAACTGGCGAACCAGATGGCTGCACCAGGCTCCAATCTTATCTGGCAGAGTTTCTACAGCTGGATGCCCTTCCTAACGCCAACCATTCCGGGAGTGTAGTGGGTGCTTTTATGTGCCACCGGCACGTGGGCCAGTCAGGTGGTACTGGCAACATCCATGCCGGAGTGGTGTTTTTTACATGCCACCTGCACAGGAGCCAGTCTAGCGGCACTGGCAATGACCTTGCTCGAATGTTTTTGCACGTGCCACTGACACAAGTGCCAGTAAGGTGATGCTGGTAATGATCACACTCGAATGGTGCTTTTTATGTGCCACTGGAACGGAAGCTAGTCAGCTGCTCTGGCAGCTATCATGCACGGATGGTGCTCTTAGTGTTCCACTGGGACGGGTGCCAGTCATCGAATTTGTGAATTTAATTTGATTTCGATTTCACTTGCCTCAACAGATCTTCGCCAGCAGAGTTTAGTGTCCAATGAAGGAAAGGTATGCATAAGTGGGCTGGTTACACCCATGGCATAGGCCATGGGTTATGCTCTCACTTGGCTAGCCGGGTCTTCTCATGCACTGCATATTTCCAAAGGTCTCGGTCACTAGTCATTGCCTTGGTGAGGCCTGATGTTCGAAGGTTGTGCTTCACCACCTCATCCCAGGTCTTCCTGGGTCTACCTCTTCCACAGGTTCCCTCAACCGCTAGGGTGTGGCACTTTTTCATGCAGCTATCCTCATCCATTCTTGCCACATGCAGAGGTAAGAGCTATTTGAACTTTGCCCAGGCTATTCTTATTCTAGCAGCTACACTTTCAGCACAACCTTCCCCGCTACTGACTTGGTCACCTAGGTAACAGAAGCTATCAACTACTTCTAGTTTTTCTCCCTGGAATATGGCGATATATATATATATATACACACATATACATGTGTGTGTGTGTTTGTGTGTGTGTTTGTGTGTGTGTGTGTGTGTGTGTATCTATATGTATCTGTGTGAGCTGTAATATTTTATGTAGTCGTTGTTCAGTCATCAGGCCTGATGACTCACCTATGTTGCTAAGAGTACAAATAGACATGATACCAATGGTAACTTTCTTACTAGTCATTATCAAAGACCACATAAAATCTATCTATCTATCTATCTATTTATCTATATCTATATCTATATCTATATATATATATATATATATATATATATATATGTATGTATATATATGTATGTATCTATGTATGCATTATGATTAAATGAGTGTGGGTCAGTCATTATATGATGTATATTATATAACTGATATGATAGTATCATTGCTCTCTTCTATACCTTCATGTATATGATATGATTAATCCTCCATTTGTTGTTGAAGCAGCAATAAACTGTGAAATAAATGTTATACTAACTTCATTCTTCACTTGATTGAAATAATATATATATATATATATATATATATATATATATATATATATATATATATATATATATATTGATAGAAAAGGTAAGACAACAAAAGAAAGAAAGAGACCTTGATATTATGCAAATAGAGGAATTTATCTGTAAATAATATGTGACAATTATTCGGTAGCCATTATAAAACTCGCAGTTTTATCATGGCTACCGAATAATTGTCACATATTATTTACAGATATATATATATATAGGAGTGGCTGTGTGGTAAGTAGCATGCTTATGATCCACATGGTTCCAGGTTCAGTCCCACAGTGTGGCACCTTGGGCAAGTGTCTTCTACTATAGCCTCGGGCCGACCAAAGCCTTGTGAGTGGATTTGGTAGATGGAAACTAAAAGAAGCTCGTCATATATATATATGTACATGTGTGTATGTTTCTATGCCTGTGTTTGTCCCCCGAACATCGCTTGACAACCAGTTCTGGTGTGTTTACGTTCCCGTAACTTAGCGGTTCAGCAATAGAGACTGATAGAATAAGTACTAGGCTTACAAAGAATAAGTCTTGGAGTCGATTTGCTCGACTAAAGGCGGTGCTCCAGCATGGCCACGGTCAAATGACTGAAACAAGTAAAAGAGTATATATATATATATATATATATATATATGTTTGAAGTATAATTATAAAAATATAAGTGTTTGATGTCTATTTCCAGCATACATGGTGAGAGCAATTTATGGTGTGAAACTCTTGGATAAAAGGAAGGCTGAGGACTTAATGGCAATGCTGGGGTTGGAGGAACCAGTGGAACAGCCGGCAAGGGCGAATGGAGTGTGGTTGTATGGACATGTGTTCAGGAGGGTTGGGGAAAATGTTCTGAGGGGAGAGCTTGAGTTTAAAGTGAATGAACCACGAAAGTGAAGTCGACCAAAGAAAACATGGAGGGGACAGGTGGAGGAGGAGATTGGGAGGGTTGGCTTGAGGAGGGAGGATGGCCAAAAGTGGGCGAGATAGTGAGATGACATCAGAGTGGTTGCTGTAAGGGTGAGGTAGATCCAGCCAACCCCCATAATGGGGAAAAACCTGGATTTAAAATATTGGAATTCACGATCATCATCATCATTATACATTCATACATACATATCAACACACACATATAAGTAGCTTGCTTACCAACCACATGGTTCTGGGTTCAGTCCCACTGCGTGGCATCTTGGGCAAGTGTCTTCTACTATAGCATTGGGCCGACCAAAGCCTTGCGAGTGGATTTGGTAGACAGAAACTGAAAGAAGCCTGTCATATATATGTATATATATATATATATATATGTATGTGTGTATGCATTTGTGTGTCTGTGCTTGTCCCCCCAACATCGCTTGACAACCGATGCTGGTGTGTTTACATCCCCGTAGCTTAGCAGTTCGGCAAATGAGATCGATAGAATAAGTACTAGGCTTACAAAGAATAAGTCCTGGGGTCGATTTGCTCGACTAAAGGCGGTGCTCAAGCATGGCCGCAGTCAAATGACTGAAACAAGTAAAAGAGTAAAGAGTAAAAGAGTATATAAATTTGTGTGTGAGAGAGAGAGAGGGGTAGATCACTAATTCTCTCTAATTCATTTAACTTGTTTTTTTCTCTCTTTATACCAGCCATCATCTATCTTTGTGTATGTTCTGTCTCCTTCACCAAATTCTCTTCTACACTTTCACCCTCCCTCCTCCCTTTCCTCAACATCTGCTCCCCCTCCCCTCTCTCTCTCTCTCCCTCTCCCTTTTTCCCATCTTAATGAACTTGTAAAGGACATAATCGTTTTATGTAATAATTACATGATGTTTTTCTCACCAAATCTATTCATTTATTTCCATCAGGCCTAAATACTTCAGTTCAGACATTGAAAGAATTCTCTTTAGAAATATCAACAATTCCAAAGATTGCATTGTTTTGTTTGTGTTTTCTGCTATTTAGCCTCAGACCAATCACAATGATGAAGCAAAACTGGTAATGAAAGATATTTCTATCTAGAAGCATTCCTTCTTTCATTCAGTGTATCTAAGAATAGAGAGGAGTACATTATATAACAATGGAAAAGATCACCGCTATCACTACCACTGCCCCCACCACCACCACCACAAGCAGCAGCAGCACCACCACAACCACCACCACCACACTCAGGAATCATCTGTATGCTGGGCAATATGCCTTCCAGCATTTCGTCTGTCTTTACAATGTGAGATCAAATTCCGCTGAGGTCGACTTTGCCCTTCATTCTTTTAGGGTTGATAGAATAAGTATCGATTGAACACTGAGGTTGAATTAATCGAATTACCTGTTCCCCCAACAATTGCTAGCTCTGTGCCAAAATTTAAATTCAATAATCATAAACATTTGCTAAACATGTATCCTGGTCAATGTTCAGAAAAGTTCAATCAGAAAGAAGAAAATATTAAATAATAATGACTGGATGCAACAGCTGGAATGAAACGAATCAGGAATAGGAAAATTTTACAATATTACCAAAAAAAAAAAAAAAAAATGAAAATCCTAACATTCAACGATATTATGTTAAAAACTGTAAATAAGGCTAAGAAAAGTTGACATTATTAAAGTTCATATTGTCTGTAAACATGAAACTTATGTGCTGAAAGAGTGCTGTAAGGTTCTTTCTAAGTCTATTGAGCTCATGTCCATTCATGTTGTTGGTAATTACAAGGCCATTATATTTACCCTGTGTATATATATATATATATATATATATATATATATATATGAGCCTGGTGTAGCCATCTGGTTTCACCAATCCTCAGTCAAATCGTCCAACCCATGCTAGCATGGAAAGCGGATGTTAAACGATGATGATGATATATATATATATGGAGTGGCTGTGTGGTAAGTAGCTTGCTTACGAACCACATGGTTCCAGGTTCAGTCCCACTGCGTGGCACTTTGGGCAAGTGTCTTCTACTATAGCCTCAGGTCGACCAAAGCCTTGTGAGTGGATTTGCTTGACGGAAACTGAAAGAAGCCCGTCATATATATATATATATATATATATATATATATATATATATAAAGGCGGTGCTCCAGCATGGCCACAGTCAAATGACTGAAACAAATAAAAGAGTAAAAGAGTATATATATATATATATATAGTTAAAAAAAAACAATAGCAAAAAAACAAAGAAACAACAAAGTGAGGACGTGATATGGATAGTATTATTGGACGCTCAGGAAAGGAAAGAGAGAGTGTATGACGTTTCGGGCGTAGCCCTTCGTCGGAAAGATGGAAAGTTCGGAGAATGGAAGAACGGAGAAAGAGGAAAATGGTACCGATGCCCACGAGGTTACATTATGAAAAGACCGGAAGAGGAGGTGGTGGGGGAAAAGTTCTTTCTAAGATAGGAGAGTGAAAAAGGGAGATGAATATCTGTGCGTGTGCGAAAGTCTGCGAGTATGTATGTATGTGTTTGTGTGTCTGTGTTTGTCCTCCTAACATCGCTTGACAACCGATGCTGGTGTGTTTACATCCCCGTAACTTAGCGGTTCTGCAAAAGAGACCGATAGAATAAGTACTAGGAGTCATCTCTTAAAGAATACCTACGTTAAAGTGGCAATAAACTCTACCTACCTATCTATCTATCTATCTATCTCTCTCTCTCTCTCTCTCTCTCTATATATATATATATATATATATATATATATATATATCAAGAGATGGCGACACTGAACGAACTGGGTGTTTTCACAGCTTTTTACCATAAGAGAGATTTTTTCACCATGGTAACTACAGTGTATTTGCCTTTAGCAGTTGAAATATGTGACAAACATATTTTAACTAACCTAAATTCTGCTCATACCTAAACAATGCTTTGTGCCTCTGCTCCATATATATATATCTATATATATATACATATATATATATATATATATATATATTAAATTCAACTTACATTGAAAGTCAACAAAGTTTGCTTTAGAAGCGTTGAGATATATTGAAAGATACAGAGAAGGAAATAATTTTATTCTCAAACGCAGGATAATCTCAACGCCTCTAAAGCAAACTTTGTTTGTTGACTTTCAATGTAAGTTGAATTTAACATATGATAGCATCTTATACGGCTAGATTTATATGTCCTAAAGTTGCAGAAGAATTTGTTGCTGGGCAGTTTAGCTTAATGGTAAAGCACTTGACATGTAATCACAGGGATGTGAGTTTGAGTCTCATGGCTGGCTGCTGACAGATTTTTCTGCAAAATATGGATAGTTTATCCTGTTCATGCTATATTATTAGCATTATCCTGCGTTTGAGAATATATATATATATATATATATATATATATATATATCAGATGGAAAAATGCGAGCAAGAGAGATAGTATTCTTAAGATTATAAACCTGGAAATGTGCAGGACAAGTTACGACACTTGGAAAAGTTCAGAACAAGTTATTACATCTGGTAAAGTACAGAACAAGAAAAGTTTTGCTTAAAATATTGCAGCTAAGGATAAAATTTCAAATAAAATATTTAGAAAATATTAGCTTTTATTAAAACTAAAAATTTTATTACAAGTTATTACTTCTAATTTGGTTCAATTTCGATTTCATTTGCCTCAACAGGTCTTCGTAAGCAGAGTTTAGTGTCCAATGAAGGAAAGGTACGCATAAGTGGGCTGGCTACACCCCTGGCAGAGGCCTTGGATTTAGGTCTCACTTGGCTTCCCGGGTCTTCTCACGCACTGCATATTTCCAAAGGTCTTGGTCAGAAGTCATTGCCTTGGTGAGGCCTAATGTTCGAAGGCCGTGCTTCACCACCTCATCCCAGGTCTTCCTAGGTCTACCTCTTCCACAGGTTCCCTCAACTGGTAGGGTGTGGCACTTTTTCATACAGCTATCCTCATCCATTCTCGCCACATGACCATACCAACGCAATCGTCTCTCTTGCACACCACAACTGATGCTTCTTAGGTTCAACTTTTCTCTCAAGGTACTTACACTCTGTTGAGTATGCACACTGACATTACACATCCATCGGAGCATACTGGTTTCATTCCTTGCGAGTTTACGCATGTCCTCAGCAGTTACAGCCCATGTTTCACTGCCTTGTAGCATGGCAGTTCGTACACATGCATCATACAGTCTGCCTTTTACTCTGAGTGAGAGGCCCTTTATATAAATATATGATTTGATATCAATTTATTGGAAACGGTTGAATGAAAAACAGTCGATCAGAAAAGGTTGGCTGAAGAAAAAATAAACGTGGCAACAACAAAACAATAGACAAAAATAGAAGCAATTGATCGAAGTAACAGTTGCTGAAATCAACATTGACCCGAATTTTAATCAAATATTTGTGGTACTAGAAATAGGTTAATGGAAGATAGTAATATCATCCCATTGTACTAAAATAATTATTTGGAATAATTTGTATGTTATATGATATAGGTGTATACATGACTGTGTGGTTTAGAAGCTCACATTTCAATCACATGGTTCTGGGTTCAGTCCAACTGCGGTAACTTGTGTGAAGTGTCTTCTATTATAGCTCTGGGTTGACCAATGCCTTGTGAGTGAATTTGGTGAATGAAAACTGCATGGAGGCCAGTTGTGCATGCGTGTGT
>NC_142947.1:37047339-37119839 GCF_046866305.1 Octopus bimaculoides | reverse complement strand
ATATCGGTTGAATATCGCCTTCTAGTTCACTTGTCGCATCTCCTGAGGCAATGGGCCTGCGTAACGGAGGACGACAAGTGGACTAGCCTAGAAGCCCAGCCAGTGAAGTGTGCTCTGCAAGCGGTCGCAGCGGGAAAAGAGATCGAACCTCGTGGCTTCTTCCTTTATATAGTTTGCCATCGCGAGCCTCGTTGTGAGCTCGCACATGGCAAACGGATGCAGGTGAGATCCCCTTCCAGTCTCGGAGATGGCAATGGCTGCCGCGAGATTTCATCCAATATGGCTCTCATCCAATATGGCACTTGTGCCGCTACAGTCTCTTCAGTCCAAGAAAGACGATTTCGCAATTACTTGCTGAATGACCTGTACAAATGATTTCTTTATAAATATTGATGGTTGTGATATACATAAACTCACTCTCTCTCTCCATCAAATTAACATTGCTTGTACAGGTGCACAGTGTGCCACATCAGATGTCAAAGTGGTTGCAGAGCAACATGAAATGAAGTGCCTTGCTCAAAAATATGACTCCACCTGGTCCAAGAATCAAAAGCAGTCTTGCATTCCTGAGTGCAACACTATAACCATTAAGTCATATGTACTCACCATTTTCTTATATACAAGGCGCAGGGGTGGCTGTGTGGTAAGTAGCTTGCTTATGAACCACATGGGCAAGTGTCTTCTACTATAGCCTCGGGCCGACCAAAGCCTTGTGGGTGGAATTGGTAGATGGAAACTGAAAGAAGCCTGTCGTATATATGTGTGTGTATGTATGCGTGTGTATGTGTTTGTGTGTCTGTTTGTCCCCCCAACATCGCTTGACAACTGATGCTGGTGTGTTTACGTCCCCGTAACTTAGCAGTTCAGCAAAAAAGACTGATAGAATAATTACTAGGCTTCCAAAGAATAAGTCCTGGGGTCGATTTGCTTGACTAAAAGGCAGTGCTCCAGCATGGCCGCAGTCAAATGATTGAAACAAGTAAAAGAGTAAGATAATGATATAATAGGTAAGTGTGCCATGGGAAAATGCTGAAATAAGTCAAACGTGGACCATTATAAAAAAAATAAGTCAATGGGTTCCTGCTTTAGAATGTGCCATGAAGCATTACAGAGAAGTTAATGGAACAAGATCCATAAAGAAAAGCAATGTAATCTTGCAGTACAAACCAACGAAATCCATGTGAAGCATAACAGAACAGACATTTAAAATAACTTCAATAACAATGATAAAAGTAATGATGATAAAGAGGAGGGGAGATGGGGAGGAAGAGGAGGGGAGGAGGGGGAGGAAAAAGAGAAAGAGGCGGTAGGGGTGGTGTATGATGATACAATTTACAAGTATTCATGGTGTATGGGCTCACATAATAGCAACTAATATCACACAAAGACCACTATTCCCTCCTGCCTCACACACACACATATACAAAAAGACATAAAAACAAAACATAATATATCTGATAGCTTATCTGCTGAGATAGTATTGAGTACTTATATGTTCATATATGAATCGTATATACAATCTACAAGTACACACACACACATACACACACGCACGCGCACACACACATGCACACACATATATACATACACTTTCTATCACACATACACACACAGATACAAAATTAACTTAAGTACACTTTGTTGTTAAAGATTATAATAATAATAAGAAGAAGAAGAAGAAGAAGAAGAAGAAGAAGAAGAAAAAGAAGAAGCATAATAATATAATAATAATAATAATAACCATTAAGCATTTTGCCCAGCACCTTAATAATAATGATGATGATGATGTTGATGATGATGATGATGATGACGACGACGACGACGACGACGACGACGACGACAACGACGATAATGATAATGATTTTTGAATTTTGGCACAAAGCTCAACTGGTACTTATTTTATTGACCCCCCCCCCCCCCCAAAAGGATGAAAGGCGAAGTCAACCATGGAGAAATTTGAACTCAGAACACGTAGATAGACGAAATGCCACTGAACATGCTCATGATTCTGTTAGCTCGCTGACTAAAAGAATACAAATAATGATCATATAATAATAATAATAATCATAACAACAACAACAACAATAATAATAATTGCAAAATCCTGTGGGATGCAATGATCCAGTGTGATCACCTGACCAGACATCGGAAACCAGACATTGTTGTGGTGAATAAAAAAGAAAGCACATGCATGATAATCGACATAGCATGCCCCAGTGACAACAGGATCAACGTGAAAGAAGAAGAAGAAAAGATAAACGACTATGACGATCTGAAGTGGGAAATACGAAGGTAGACGTGATACCAATAGTAATTGGTGCACTTGGAAGTATCAGCACACAACTACTAACAGGGCTGGAAAAGATCGGTGCAAGTGTGAAGGTAGAACACCTACAAAAATCAGCATTGCTTGGAATTGCAGGAATTCTTCGCAAGGTTCTTGCAGCATGACCAGTAAACAAGTGTCATGTTAGTCTGCTAGCTGTGGACAGCTGACACTTCCCATCATATCCAGCAAAATAAGCTGTGAGTTTTCATCAAATAATAATAATAATAATAATAATAATAATAATAATAATAATAATAACAATATTAATATTAATCCTTTCTACTGGAAGCACAAGGCCCCTCAGATTTCTGGGAAAGGGACTAGTTGATTACATTGACCCCAGTACTTGATTGGTACTTAATTTATCGACCCCAGAAGGATGAAGAACAACGTTCACTTTGGTGGATTTCGAACCCAGAATATAAAGACGGATGAAATGCCATTATGCATTTCGCCCAACATGCTAATGATTCTGCCAGCTCACTGCCTTAATAATAATAATAATGATGATGATGATAACAACAACAACAACAATAACGAGCACTCAGAGAGTGCAAACCGCCACCCATGTAACACCAATGTTCTTTCAAAGGATTAGCCAGGGATGATTTTTAAAATGAGAATATCTGAAATAAATTTGACTGCTTTCACAAACAAGAATACTAAAAATGAACCTGACCGCTCTCAAAAATTGAGTAAAAAAAAAACAGAAAAATAATCAAGAATCCTTGACCAGTACCTGATCGATCCCAATGGTAGTCATGGAATGTGAAGGTGGCTGTAGAAAATTTAGTAACAATAATGAATAGGTTATCCTTATCTAATACAAGCCAAAGTTAACAAATTTACCATTCAAAATAGTTTCAAAGGCAGAAGTAATAATAATAAGTTCTACACAGGAATTTTTAAATGAATAGCATGAGACCTTTTAGCTTTCTCTTCTCTTGAACTCTGGTCTTCTTTAGTATTCCTGATGTATAGATGTATGTATATCTGTAAGTATATTGTAAAATGTTAATCTGTATGTATAATATATAATATATACATTATAAAAATATGTTAGTGTTATTTAATTTCTGAACAGTTTTGCTGCCGTTTGTTTATATAGTTTGATTTCTTTATCTATCAGTTTCTACTAAGATAGAGATGCGAGAAAAATTAATAACAGAGAAACAAAAATAAAATTTTTGGAAATAGCCTAAAGGGAGATAATTGAGGAAGACTTGAAAGTCAAAGTAAATTTGTAATCATGTAAAGTAAACTAAATATAACAAATAATCCAGAATCCTTGTCTGGAACCAGATCATTCCCAAAATCTAACCAGTTCGTTCCAGTCACTAGGCCAAACATCCCTGAAAGTTTCATCAGAATCCATCAAGTAGTTCTTGAGATATCTTGTCCACGGACAAACAAACAAACAGACACAACTGAAAACAATACCTCCACCTTCACTAAGGCAGAGTTAATAATAACACACATACACACACATGTAAATGTATGTAAGTATGTATGCATGCATGTATGTATGTATGTATGTATGTATGTATACACACATTCTAGCGGGTGACTAATGTAAAAGCTTTGTCTCTCCACTTGAAATAAAGTACTCAAAGATAAGCCTGAGAGGGAATAAGATAAAATATTTATAGATTAAATAAATAAATACATATATACATACGTACATACATACATACATACATACATACATATATACATACATACATATGTTGGAATCCACATGGTGGCACTACAGCCGGAAACCAATAGCCAAGGAAGACACTCGTTTATCTTCGCAGTACTTTGGTTACTGCAAGATGGCGGCGTGGCCAAAGATCAATGGACAATGGCAAAGGGAGATAACCACCTGGAGTTTTACCTTTAAACCGAGGTTTTTTTTCCCCTCCATATTTTAAAGAGGTCTCAGGCCAGCAGTAGCCCCATAATCCGACCTACCCCACTATAATCATCATCATCATCGTTGTTTAACATCCGCTTTCCATGCCGGCATGGGTTGAACGGTTTGATTGAGGGCTGGCAAGCCAGAAGGCTGCACCATGCTCCGATCTGCCATATAAAAAACATCCAGTCCACATTGTAAAGTGGCTGGCATTTGGAAGGGCCTCCAGCTGTAAAAATCATGTCAACACTGACCCGTGCTTATGCTACGTAAAAAGCACTCAGTCCACTTTGCAGAGTGGTTGGTGTTAAGAAGAATATCCAGCTGTAAAAGCCATACTAAAACAGACGCAGAAGCCTGGTGTAGTCTTCTGCTTGGCTAGCGTGTGCACATACATACACACACATTACCATCATCATGGCTCAAACTCCATACCTTTTTCAATATGACAGACTTCACTTTTAACGAACAAGGACTGTGGTAGCAAAAGCTCAGGCAGGTTCTGCTACAGTAGCATCTGGCACCAGTTATAAGATTTTCAAAAACTGCTCACTTCTGCTGGGGAGGCTAGCAAGACATTTACATTCAGTCTAATAGAAGAACCAGGAACTTTGGCTCTGCTAACTTCCTGAGGGCTGTTTTGTCCCCAAAGAAGAAAACTTAGTAGGACTTGACCAGTTTAGTGAGGTCTCCTTTGATCCATTGTTGCCAAAAGATTAATATCATATCTACTGACAAATGAGAGCATCAACATAAATGTCCCAAAAGGAAGGGTTTCATGCTACTCTGGATACCTCAAACATGATGCCATGTCTTTAAGAAAGCAAAGAGGAATAACAATACACTCTCAATTGTATGGTTAGATCTTGCCAAAGCCTACCCAAGCTTTCCCCATCAGCTAATCCAAAGTGCATTGTAGAACTACCAAGTACCAACAACAGTAGCTGGACTCATAATGTCACACTTGGGTTTGCTGAAGATGACATTTACTGTGGGAAATTTCACCAACCAAATGGTAAAGACTTGGAAAGGGTATTATGTCAGGGTGCACAATTTCCATGGTCCTGTTCGTGGTAGCCATGAATCTAGTGCTAGGAATAAGTGGAAAAAACTTGAGAGGAGCCAAAATTGATGGTAATACAGGGTATCCAGCCTGCAGGGCCTGCATGGATGACATAGCAGTTAAGATATCATCAATCCAAGGGATGTGGACACTGAACTTGCTGGAAAGGATGACCACATTGTCATGCATAAAGTTCTTGGAGCCTGTGTATTCCCAAAGAAAAGCTGACAAATTACATCTTCAGCATTGAGGAGTCTGAGATTCCAACAATCCATGAAAATGGAGTCCAATGCTTTGGGAAGAATTATGATTGTACCCTTAAAGATAGTGGTTATGTCCAAGACACCAAGACTCAACTAAACAACTAATGGAAGGCAAATGCTAAAACCAACTTACGCGAATATTCAAAGAATGATACTTCCCCTATACCATTATAGCCAGACTGCAGGAAGTACTGACTTGAAGAATTTGTTGAGTTTCACTTACTGACTTACAAATGCTACTTCCTTTTAATGTTCTAGGATATTGATAATGTTGATAAACATCAGTTTCTGTTGACATGTTTATGTACGGAATGACGTTATTTTAGGATTCTCATATAACGCAGTATTCATCATTCTCACCATTTCTGCTGTCATCAACAACATAACGTCTGCTTTTTCTTCCCTCATTAACATTTGTTATCCTCTGCCTCTTCCAGCTCTGTTTGTTTTGAAATCATCTTTAGTGACATGTTTCGCCTTGACCTCCCTCCCCACTGGAGTATATAATGAAATCCCTTGCCTCAGATGCTTCAAAATAGTATTTCCATCTTCAGATTAGTCAGAACTTCCTTCCTAAACACTGGTAAGTGTGGTAGTCGTCAGTGCTTTCCATGAGGTTACCAAATTAAATATTGCAGAATTGTGGCTTTGGTTTTCAATGTTACAAACGGTTCTTTGTTCCTGTGTTTCTTCCCTCAGATCAACCTTTTCTGTCCCTACGAGAAATTCTTGCAACAATCATCGTTCTTATCCTCTGCGGGTTACAATTATATTTAAACCCAACTGGATTCTTTGAGAAAACATCGTTAGTACTAATTTAACATTTAACATTGAGTCTATTCCAGCCAACGTAGAAGCTTCTACTCGGTCACTGTGCGTGCTGGAGATAGCAACAACGTATTCCTCATATCATACTTCAGTTCCAGTTTGAGTTCCTCTTATGCTCTCGAGCCTCAAGCTGACGCTACTGAATTCTGTTGGCTGCATCCGGCAATGTGATATTGGCCACTCTCATTGGTTATGAATGTTTTGCGTCACGTAGTTTTGGGTTTCTCTCTTTCTTTTTTGGTGTCCATTTGAAAGCTCTTTTAGAATGGCGTTGCTCTGGTAGCCAGAATATGTGACCTGCTACTTTTAATCTTCGTTCTGTAATGCTTTTGCTAAGTGGTCTTATGTTGGCTCTCTTTTGAGTATCTTCATTGGTTTTGTAGTCATGGTAGTACGTTCTCAGAGTCCTCTAAATTCCGAGTGCCAAAAATGTAACAAAGCTAATTACATGGAACGTACAAACGTCACGCCGAACGATCTAAATAAGGACATAATTTAATGTAATTTTTGGATGCACTATGTCGGGGGGAAAAGACTGTGTGGTCACAGACAGAATGGTCTTAGTTGGTGAAAATTATTTAGAAGCAAAGAGTTACAAGATGATAACAAGAGATACACGGGGATTACAAGAAGCATTTGGTGGTTTCCTTGGTAAGCGCTAACTCCTTGTCATGGAATTTTCGTAGGTTTCCCGCTGACTTCAATCGGTTAATCTTTTACAAGACACCGTATTGTTGGTTAGATACAAAAAACTTTGCCATATCTTTCTGAGCAGCCGGAAAGTAAAAACTCAGAACAAATACGTCAAGTATTTTGTCAAATGACTGAATGGCAAAGATCATTGACGTCAGTGTCATTTGAATTTTAAAAAGAGCCAGGACAAATATGGCGAAGGATCTTTATTTTATCCAATGCTCTGACAATTCCATCAATCTACTACCCTAGGCTTGCACTTCATTTCATCGACATCGAGAAAATGAAAGACAAAGACAATCTCAGCGGTATTTGAACTCGGGACTGAAAGGAATAACTCTCATATTTTGACACAAAGCTAGTAATTTTGAGTGAAGTCGTTTATATCTACTCCACAACTTGACAAGTACATTATTTTATCGACTCCGAAAGAAAAAAAAGGCATAGTCGACCTCGGCAGCATTTGAACTCGGAACATAAAGCCAGAAGAAATACTGCTAAGCGCGGTAACGATTCCACCAGCTCACCGCTAGAACAAATAACGCGCTTAGTAGAAGAGTTAGTATACTAATATGCATTATCATATGAGCAGGTTGCATTTCTTTCCACTCTTCTGTATATTGCTATAGGAAGTGTTCTTTTTGTTTGTCATCGTGAAGAAGCGCAAAATCTGGATCCAGTCGAAGTGCGCCCTTTCATGTTCTGCTCATTTCTCTGGTAACATGTACAAGAATTAGAATTTGAGAAAGTCATTGATATTACATCTTGTTTTGAATTTATGCTTTTCTTTCAGATTGTGTGGAATGAGTGATGTTCTTAGAATGGTTTGGAAGCAAGGTTTTAAGTCGTTGAATATGTATCATAAATGTATGGGAATTATGGAACGTCTACCAGCGCATTTTGGAAATTATCAATGGCAGTCCCCGACCTGAAAGCCCTCCGGAACAGACTAATCAGTTCATTTTTGTCAATGTTCAGAGTCTCCCCGAAGACGCCGTCAAACTTCCCCGCCATTAATCATCTACAGACTGCTCAAGTGGAAATCCCTCAATCCCACTGCCCAACTGATAAAGGGTAGTGAGCGCCTGATGATATTCTAGTCGCCAGGTACTTTCGTCAAGGAGACAAGTTGCGTAAAGACATACTTTACGAACGGTGCACACACCCGTTCACTGCCTAGGAATTGTTGCAGGCGACGCAACCTCAGTGCATGTCTCCATATCATTGACATGCCCTAAGCAGAGGTTGTTCGTAGCAGACGGATCACCTGACCAGTGGAACGCATCTCTTCTACAAGAAACTGAATAACAAACGCTCTGAGCCGACGCAAGACAAGACTATCAGCCGATAAATATTAACAGAGGTGATGTAGGCATTCCCCGCTTTTCCCGCCCATTCAGGAACAGTTTCCTCTCTGCCCATTTCTGGATAAGACTGGCCACCCTGTTCGTCACCTCTTCCCAAATCTTATCCTTCAGGAGGTCAGGACCGAATTAGACCCCGAGCAGTTTCACTGATCTATCAGTCCAGCGTCCAACAATGCTGTCCAACGGCAGGGACCTGTCCCTCCGGGTGCTCATCTGCAAGTCTACCATGATAAAACTAGTATTTTTTATTACAACGTGGTAATTTGGAGACGTCCTTATATCTTGTATCGCTCATGTATTTAGCTGCTATCTCCTGTTCCTACTTAGCGAAGGCCTTTCTTGTTAAATGGAATGCAATGTATTTATCGCAGGTCCTCGCTCTCTGATAGGTTTATAGTCGAACCTGTGGCAGTAGAGATCTCCGGCATTCTTGGCCCCTGGACCATATCCATGTTCACTGCTACCGTGGCGGAGATGGCTAACTGTAGGTGCGACCCCCATGAGTCAGTATGGCTGTTCCAGCGCATCTTCCTTCCCATCCTCCGGGGCAACGCCTTTTCCATTTTGTCTGCTGGGGCCGTGAAGCAGTCTGACTTACAGGAAATCGAGAGGATGCAATCATTTCGTAGCTTACTACACGAACGTGAAAGCGCATGGCTTAGTAGTTTGGGTTTTCGGCTCACAATCGTAAGATCACGAGTTCGATTCTCGGCAGCGCGTTGTCCCTGAGCGAGACACTTTATTTCACGTTGCTCCAGTTCACTCAGCTGGCAGAAATGAATTGTACTTGTAATTCAAAGTGCCAACCTTGTCACATTCTGTGTCACGCTAAATTCCCCCACCCCCACCGAGAACTACGGTAAGGATACACGCGTCTGTTGAGTGCTCAGCTACTTGCACGTTAATTTCAAGAGCAAGCTGTTCCCTTGATCGGATCAGCTGGAACACTCGTCCTCGCAACCGACAGAGTGTCACACGAACAATAAACTTATACAAACCCTAATACATCCATTTGTTGTTTACACCACCTGTCTTCGTCTGTTGCTTTTTTCGTAAATTCTCCCTTATACAAACCCTACTGCTACTAACCTGTTAGGTTCACTCCCCCATTACCAATACTGATCGCATGCTAAAGCTTTGTAGAGATTTACCAAACTTACACTGTTCAAAACTACTATTCCTGTCAATGTTGTTTGTATTTACTATCCTGTAGGGTATTCTGCTGATATTATGAGGGTTACTCATCTTAAGCTTCTGTTTACGTTAGGTTTGTCGGCAACCTTTGAGCCGCATGGGAGAGCTACGCGCGATTCAAGGGTTATTCACCTACCCTCAAGATATTATTTTCACTGATTACTAGCGTATGTGACCACACTGAAGCTCTCTCTCTCTCTCTCTCTCTCTCTCTCTACTGTTTCAGTAGGTGTTTGGCTACGATATGATACGCTGTTCAGGAGGGAATGGTGTGATCTGGGTCACTTATACATCATCAATCCCTTTATATGTGTGAGCGTATGTGTATGTATGTGTGTGTGTGTGTGTGCACGCATGTTTACAGTGATACCATTGAGCGACACAAGTGTAATTATGATCTAGATGGGGAATAGGTCAATCATGATCACATGTGTATCATCTGATCACCACGGAATACTACTGGCTCACGCACACACGCACACATACAAACACATATACATAAACGAATACAGACACACACATATATACACACATACATACACACACATACATACATACACATGCATACATACACGCATGCATACATACACGCATGCATACATACACACACATACATTCACATACACACACACATACATTCACATACACACACACATACATACACATGCATAGATACACACACATACATTCACATACACACACATACATACATACACACATACATACACATACATACATACACGCATGCATACATACACACACATTCATACACACATACATACATACATACATACATACATACACACGCGCATGCATACATACATAGATGTATACATATATGCATACATACGTACATGTATACATACATGCATACGTACAGACTGACATACAGACATATATACCTACATGCATCATAAGCACTCCGTCGGTTACGACGTCGAGGGTTCCAGTTGATCCAATCAACGGAACAGCCTGCTCGTGCAAGTGGCTGAGCATTCCACAGTCACGTGTACCCTTAACGTAGTTTTCAGGGAGATTCAGCGTGACACACAGTGTGATAAGCCGGTCCTTTGAAATACAGGTTGTACTCATTTTTGTCAGCTGAATGGAAATGAACTGTCCTGCTCAATGACACAACGCATCGCCAGGAATTGAGATCATGACCTTACAATCGTAAGTTAAACACCCTAACCACAAAGCCACGCGCCTTATATGCATACACACATGCATACATACATGCATGCATACATACATGCATACATACATACATACACACACACACACATACATATATCTATAATATAAATCCCGTTCTGTCTGTGTATGTGTGTGTGTAAAAGATTATAACGGCCGTATATTTCAATTGATTTTCTCCAAATTGGGAACATACATTACCTATGTTCTACAGATGGTTTTAGACTCTTAAAATTTTTAACATAATGAGTAACGGGCCCCCTGAGAGCAGGAAATACCCGTTCCTGTGTTCGTGGAGAAGGGAGGTAACTCTTTGCAAAGTAACTTTCAGAAATTGTTTGTCTTCCTTACATCCATTGGTCATACAATTATCACAATATCAGTTGGCTCAAAAAAAACAAAACAAAAACAAACAGCACTGTAAGTAAAATTAATGAGCAGCTGCTGCAGTACCTCCCTAGAAGTCCTCACATCTATAAGTCAGTTGATACAATCTCAGATCCAGAAGACGTGGTAAATTATCCAACAGAATTCCTCAATTCATTGGAACCTTTCAGGACTACCTCCCCACAGATTGGAACTGAAAGTGGGAACTCCAGTAATGTTATTGAGGAGTTTGGACCCACCAACACTCTGCAATGGGACACGCCTGGTGGTAAAAAAAAAAATGATGCCACATGTTATTGAGGCCATCATTCTCTCAGAATGTGGAAAGGGAGAAGATGTTTTCATACCCAGAATTCCTCTCACTCCAATTCCTTTTTCATTCAGAAGAGTGCAATGTCTATCAATAAAACCCAAGGTCAAATACTGTCTGTGGTGGAACTTCACTTTGAAGAGTTGTGTTTCTCACACGAGCGATTAGATATTTGCTGCTCTAGAGTGGGACGCAAAAGAAAAATCTATTTGCATTTGCTCTACAAGGGAAAACAAGGAATATTGTTTACCAAGAGGTTTTGTAAGAATTACTGTATCCTACGATGCGCTCCAGTATCCACTGCTCTTTGTGAATGGTGAAGATGGATACCATTTCGGCATAATACCAACAAACCCGAAGACTGCACCGACAAAGCAGTTTCCTGCATGGACTTCACTATCAAAGCATGTTTTCCAATTACTCCCACCAACCACGCGGTAAGGCATTACGCCTTATTTTTTCCAGTAATTCATTACTACATATTCTCACGTGACTGCATAGGCTCAGTTTATGTTTCTTATTCCACAGTCACACCAGCAATCCAATGTCAACCCTTCGCCTTCTGCATCATTTCAACAGTTCACTTTCCCGTTACCATCGCCCATTGCAACCTCTTTCCAGAGTGTACCCATTACCCATTTACGTACAATATCTCCATTAGACCTACATTCATTCGACTGTCAACCATACATTGGGTTGCGTTAGACGCAGCGCCGACCGCCGCAAAAGAGAGTATATCCACTGACAGCTTTTCAGTCCGTTCAAATATCACATACACCACACCCCAATTTTCCATGACCAGTTAGGGCCTGGAATCCTCTAAACGGACGCGTGACATGTCGCTTAGTCGAATTAGCCCATCGTTTACTCCATTAATGTTTTGTCGTCAATGCTGCACTCTCCATATCTACAAACTATGTCATTTTAGTCCCGAGCAATGCCGGGTATCTCTGCTAGTACATACATATGTAAGTACATCTGAATATAAGGTTGCGAGCTGGCAAAAACGTTAGCACGCCGGGCGCAATGCTTAGCAGTATTTCGTCTGTCTCTACGGTCTGAGTTCAAATTCCGCCGAAGTTGACTTTGCCCTTTATCCTTTCGGGGTTAATAAATTAAGTACCAGTTGCGTACTGGGTCGATCTAATCGACTGCCCCCCCCCCAAAAATTTCAGGCCTTGTGCCTAGAGTAGAAAAGAATATATATATATATGCACCAGCATGACCGCAGCCACTTGGCTGAAACACATAAATAAATAAATAAATATATATATATATATATATATATATATATATATATATATATATATATATGTATGTATATACACACATTCACACACAGACGGACAAACAGACTTCATACGTTATGCATTTTTCTACACATTTCTTACAGAGGATATTCCTGTTTTCTTCAGATGTTGAGTGAAAATCACTGTATAGTGGTCTTACGACATGTTCAAGTCCAATTAAAACAATTAAACTGGATTGGATTAAAACCTAGCTTCTAAACAATGCTTTGTTCTTCCGTTCATTACAACTTAAATATATACGTATGTGAGCGTGGGCGCGTGCTTATGTGTTTGCGTGCGTGTATATGTGTGTTTGTCAACTCACATCCCATTTTTCGAGATATATTTATGTCCATTTATATCTCGTCATATTTTTTACAAGTGTCCTATTTACAGCAGTGGCGAAGAAAATGACCTGATAAGAGCTTGGGAAAAAAGGAATACACACACATACGTACGCCCATACAGATACATAAACTTTTATACATATTTACATATATTTGTGCGTGTGTCTTTTCTTGTTTCATTCTGTGGACTGCGGTCATGCTGGGGCACCGCCTTGAAGGGTTTTAATCAAATGAATTGATGCCAGTATTTATATTTTTTCTTGTAAGTCTGGTATTTATTCAATCGGAGGCTTTTGTCGAACTGATAAGTGACAAACACCGGCTGTCAAGCGGTCACACACACATTCATCTCTCTCTCTCTCTCTCTCTCTCTATATATATATATATATATATATATATATATATATATCTCGCTGACCACTACATTTATATTTTTTTCTCCTTGTTTCTCTCCTTATTTCTTTCTGTGTTCCTTTCAGTTGAAGAGCGTAGCTCGAAACGTCAAAGACTTTCTCTATTCCCGAGCGTTAAACTAATACAACCATTTGTTGTTTATACCACCTGTTTTCGTCTGTTGTTTTTTTCGTAAATTCTCCCATATATATTTATATATATATATATATATATATATATATATATATATATATATATATATATATATATATATATATACACGCCTATACGACGGGTTTCTTCCAATTCCCGTCTGCCAAATCCACTCACCAGGGTTTGGTTCAACCTTGGGTTATAATGGAAGACACTTGTCCAAAGTGCCACGCAGTGGTTAGGAAGCAGACATTTTACCTCAAAGCCACGCCTGTATGCATGTATGTATGCATGCATGCATGCATTTAGTTTTGTTTCAAGATTTCTCACCAATAGAAAACGAACCGGTTTCTAACCTAGATCCAAATCTTCTCCATTTGAATTTCAACAACTGGATATTTTTGCATGTATGTGGAATCACTGTTCGCGCGTGCGCGTGTGTATGTGTGTGGGGGTAATATGTAGTCGAGTAAGACTTGGCAGCAGAAGATTGTTCTCTTAAATATAATGAAGAAACTTCATCAACGATGGTTCCCTCTTTCGCAGCACTATTGACCAAAACCGCTGCTGATAGCACAACTGTAACTGCAACCATTATAGAATTTCGTTGGCATCCTTAACGTACATGGGTCTTGGTCTAGCTTACGCATACACAATATTGTATATTTATTTCAATATGTAGAATGCATTATATATTTATTTTAATTTGTAACTTAATTTTAGTTTCAAGTGTTTTGTCTTTTTAAAGCTATTTTACGTATCTATACATTATTGCTCTGGAGGCGCAATGGCCCAGCGGTTAGGGCAGCGGACTCGCGGTTTCGATTCCCAGACCGGGCGTTGTGAGTGTTTATTGAGCGAAAACACCTAAAGCTCCACGAGACTCCGGCAGGGGATGGTGGTGAATCCTGCTGTACTCTTTCACCACAACTTTCTCTCACTCTTACTTCCTGTTTCTGTTGTGCCTGGAATTCAAAGGGTCAGCCTTGTCACGCTGAATATCCCCGAGAACTACGTTAAGGGTACACGTGTCTGTGGAGTGCTCAGCTTTTTTTAATTAATTCGATATAACAAAGAATACGCAACTACATACGTGTGAATTTAGATTTTTATCAAGACAAATAGGACACATTGAAATGAGAAGTCTGTAAAAATCATTGAATATTAATATGTGTAATATGTAAATGAATTACATACATAAGTAGATCGGTTACAGTGAAAAAATTAAAGCGAAGACATATCAATTACAAAAGCAATCTTTTAATTTATTTATTACTCTCAATATTTTGACAGCGTTAGCCTCTGCAGCTTGGATATTTAATGTCAATGTCCCATCTAAAAATAGAAGCGACTTAGAAACAGGTGTCAAAGAGGACAACTAATAATTCCGTATGGCAAAAAAATACTTTCGACTACTGCTTTCACCCATACATTCTCATTCCATATGTTTTTGATTCTACACTATCAGGAGCAAACAGAAAATATAAGTGTAAGATTAAACTCTAAAGAAGCTCCAGACACTCTCAATGGACAGTGTAAACTCATGAAAAGAATCGAAATATTGAATTCCCGCTATTCGTTTGTTTAGCATGGAAACAAAGATGGCGGCAACGATATTCACATTTACAATGGAAATTGTTGTAGGAAGAGGAGGGATGAAGAAAAAGGAGAGTGGTAGGAGGCAAGCTAACAGACGACAATCTACTCGATGAAAATGCCGGCAGAAACAGCAATGGGATCTTTTTTTAAAACGGGGGCCACATTCAGCCGATATACATTAAGTGCCGACTACATAAACAAACGATTCTGAAACAATTCTATCGGTGATAGGGTTAGGGTTAGGGTAAAACAGCAAATTTAAAAAGAAAAAAGCAAATAAAACGAAGAAAAAAAAGAAAATGAAAAAAGCAAATAAAACGAAGCTATGGCTTAATCAGCCAAAGGAGTAAATATAAACAACTGAATACTTGTCAGTGATTGGTTGAAATTATCGAAATAAGACAATTTTTTACATGAAATAAATTCGAATACAAAAATATTTTTCTGTTCTATAACACAAAATAGATAAGTATACGAAGTTTGAAAGTCTTTCGGTACCAAAAACACTACGTAAAACATTAATGAAAAATGTGGCCCCCGTTTTAAAAAAGATCCACCGATAGAATTGTTTCAGAATCGTTTGTTTATGTAGTCGGCACTTAATGTATATCGGCTGAATGGACGACAGTGATTGGTTGAAATTACAGAAATACGACAACTTTAACATGGAATAACTTAGGGATTTCTTCTTTTTTAAAGAAGATTAAGAGAAAAAGATGTTTTATATGACACATTCTACCAGTGTTCCAAGTTTCAAAGTGTTTCGTTAATGAAAAATATGGCCCCCGTTTTAAAAAAGATCCCTATCGGTGATAGGGTTAGGGTTAGGGTAAAACAGCAAATTTAAAAAGAAAAAAGCAAATAAAACGAAGAAGAAAAAAAGAAAATGAAACGAAACACTTTGAAACTTGGAACACTGGTAGAATGTGTCATATAAAACATCTTTTTCTCTTAGTCTTCTTAAAAAAAAAGAAATCCCTAAGTTATTCCATGTTAAAGTTGTCGTATTTCTGTAATTTCAACCAATCACTGACGTCCATTCAGCCGATATACATTAAGTGCCGACTACATAAACAAACGATTCTGAAACAATTCTATCGGTGATAGGGTTAGGGTTAGGGTTAGGGTAAGACAGCAAATTTAAAAAGAAAAAAGCAAATAAAACGAAGAAACAATGTTAATAGTAACTCATTGCTTGCAACCTCACCGGAAGTGATAGCTGTTGCAATAACAGCGGCAGTAACGACTACGATATCTACAGCTGTTGTACTTCCGTCATCCACGGCATCAGTATTTGTTGTAAAAACAAAAGAATAAAACATGTCCCTTGCATTAACAGTGGTATTGGTGACCGTGGTACAACGTACAGGTTGTCTTGTGGACCGAGTTATGGCGAGAAAAATTCAAAAACGAATTTTATTCCTAAAGAGTGCATTGTTGTTTTTTTAACTTCTAAGCTACTATGCGGGTGACACCACCCTTCATTCTTTCTCAATGTTCTAGGCACCACGCCAAACTTGCGCTGACTTCATGACCAGAGGCCACGTGAATATCCTTCCATGGAATACTGGCCCTTCATCTGAGACTATGTGCTCAGAGAGATATTAGATTATATCAAAAATAAAAATGAAAAAAAGCATCCGACTGATTGGCCTGAAGCCTCCACCTTCATTCTCTGGCCTACAAACGTCCTGTCTCCACACTATTTTTATTCAGCAGCAACTACAGTGGCAAGTGTTGAGTTTGCTGATCTATTCTCGCCAATCATATCATCATGACTCACTCGACTCTCCTCCCGTCTCTCTTACTGTAGCCACCCTCCTTCCATGGTCAGAACTAATTGCTACGCTCAGCTCTTCCTCCACAGAACGTCAGTCTTCCAGAATTTCTGAACTGCACGTTTTTCCTGTAGCTGTTCAAAATGAACAGCACCACATCAATATCACCGGACTTAAAGGGCCAGCAAAGGCAATGAAATCAATCATTTGCACTTCTTTTCGCCTGTATTTGCTACAACGGCTAATTATCAGAGCTAGGGCTCATGCACTAAAACAAGAAGGAACGAAAACTGTTCGATAGGTACGAATGGTGGAAGCGCGAGCTCTCAACAAAACCACAATTTGAGCCTTGATGGACCAGGACTGGAACGTGCAAGTCGGTTCCAACAGATGTGAGTAGTATTCCAGCAACACTTCAGCCAATCGAACGATGAGTCGATGGTCGTGGTCTTTAGTAGCTACCTCAACGGCCTACCACAACGCTCGATGGAAGGCACGAGGTGCAACAAAAAGCTAATAGCAACTGATGATCCATAACCTTTCTAAACGCCAAGTTAAGATAATGACAAAGGATTTAGCAAAGAGGTTGGCGCTTGTTGTCGGTATTTTGGTTTAGGGAAGCGCAAACATGCCTGACCCATGAGATAAATAATCTAAATATCTGTCTTCTACCCTTTAGATCTGTTACCACTTTTTTGTTTTTGTTTTTGTTTTTTGTTTGTTTTTTCATTGGACTGCGGCCATCATGCTGGGTATCGCCTTGAAGAGTTTAGCCGAACAAATCGACCCCAGTATTTATTAATTCGTTTTTAAAGTCTGGTACATGTTCTATTGGTGTCTTTTGCCGAACCGCGATGTTACGAGGACGTAAACAAACCAACACCGGTTTTCAAGCAGGGAAGGGCGTACAGACGCAAACACATACAAACACATCTATATATATATATATATATATATATATATATATATATATATATATATATATATATATATATATATATATATACAGGGTAAAGGCTAAAAACCCCTCTTCGGTCATTAATGGCCGTGGGATTGAACCTAGAAAGAATGATCATGGGATTGCACCGAGGCACAAGTCCAGGCAAAGTTGTTTTATGGAAGACCAGCAGTCCCCCAAGCATACCGGCCTTCCCTCTGCACGTCACCAATGTTACCCAAGGAAAAGGCAAAGACCGATACAGCTTGGCACCAGTGACGTCACAACTCATTTCTACAGCTGAATGAACTGGAACAACATGAAATAGCCTTGCTCAAGAACTGACTAACTCGTGATTGTGAACCCGACACTCTAACCATGCGCCACTGTATCATCGTATCAACCAGACTATCGAATGTTGTTATACACCGCTGTTTACAATACTTTTCCTCGCATTGTTGTAGTTTTCCAGTGATGCGATGCCGCTGGCTAGGCGGGTAGCCCAGCATTCCTCATGAACGGAATGCTAGTTCGACGCAGAGTTACCTGTTTACAAATGAGTGGACACATCACTTTAAGAGTTTTGCTCAAAAACACACTGCACTGCCAGTCTGAGAATCGAAACTACGATTTTGCGATCGTGAATGCAACACACTAACCACACGACCGCGTGTCCCCCCCCCACTCCCTACATAGTTTCTATCCACCAAATTCACTCATGTCATTATTCGGCCCTGGGCTACAGTAGAAGACAGTTGCCTAAAGTGCTACCTAGTGGAACTGAACCCGAAACCATGTGACTGCAAGCGAACTGCTTAACCGTAGTTGATGTACGTAAACAAAAAACAAAAACAAACTAGAGCGTGGAATTACCACTTCTCAGAGAAGACACTTCTTTTCTTATCCCAGTGAAAAACATAGAATATTCATTATTAACGTATCTTTGTTATCGTTATCTAATGTTATTTTTGTAGTTTTCTTACAATTGTTAATTACATTCTTTTATTTAATGCAAATGCCCCTGTTTTTCTTGCTTTATTTTGTTTGCTTTTTGTATTTGTATCCCGTCATTGGATTGCTTGTCTCTCAACATTATAGACCCTTGTGGCTAATGAGAGAAACCGTTATTATTATTATTTACATTATAGAAATTGTAGAAGAATAATTTTAACCGTGCAAAAACATACAAAACTGTTGAATTCAATTTTATTCCCGTTCATTTCTTAATAGTTCGACCTATCGCCGAAGTGTCAAAAAAGGTTTCGCCGCATTTCTGCGAAGACATATTCTACCGCATTTTCAATGGAAACTGTGTCAATGACCAGACAGTTCCGTAGTTAGAGAAATGAGCTAGGGGTCGGGTGTGGGAAGGTTGAGTGAGTCGGCAAAATCAAGGACCGTCCTGGGCAGCACATACTCTTGTTACGTCAGTTTAATAGGTCGTACTATCAAAGAATAAACGAAAAGTGGCTATAAAACCTTGTAACGTTTATGTCTTTGTTTTGCAAGATTCCTGAAGTGAAATCGTTTGTTGAAACAGGTCAATAGAAAAAGACAGCTACCCAAAAGTATCGTTTAACGGAACTAAACTCAAAATCACATAGGTATAAGGTAAACTTAACTTTTTAATAGCATAACAACAAAATTCGTATCCGCTTTTAAAACTGTTAATAGCCAGGATCTTTCTGAATTGACGGGCACCACTTGTTTTCACAACGAAACACTCTCAAACTTACTTGTGTGTGTGTGTGAATCTATGTATTTACGGAGGTATGTACGCAGCATCGCCTGTATATGACAGCTGTATAAACGTTAACACCCCATTGCCACTCCATATTTGTCGCTTACACAACGCTATTCTCCCCTTCCCTGATATCAGTCACACTCACTATGCTAATACATTTCCCTCGCACTAAAACTCTTTGTACCCTTCTCATTTTATCCTATGATAGCCCAAGGGAGCCCATTATAGTGGAATACTGGTAGAATGTGTCATATAAAACATCTTTTTCTCTGTTCTATAATACAAAATATAGTGGTGCCCGTCAATTCAGAAAGATCCAATAGCCAAAATAATGCAAGCGAATATTCTCGGCGTTACGTGTTTTAGGATATTTGAAAGAGGCAATGATTAAAACGTAGAAAGTATTATATAATGAAAATAAGAGAAATGTTATATAATGGGGGAAAAAGGCAGGCAGAGAGAAGGAGAGACTGAGGTGAGAGAAGGAAAGACAGAAAGAGACTAAAAGAAGGGAAGAGAAGAGCAAACGAAGAAAGAGAAGGAGCATGAGAGAAAGATTATCATTTAAGTAGCAAAGGAGAGCGTGAAAACCGGGTGAAGTGGCTTAGAAGAGGTAAAGGTTTGAATGGTGTAATATAATGATCCATCATAATTTCCAAGTCTAGACAGACAGGTCATTTTCATACTTGTTTTTTCATTTCACTTCCAGTAATGCAATATCTACTTGCAGCACCGTTTCTGCAAACTTTGTAGAGAAGGGTAATTTTCTTTCCTTCCATCTCTCCCTCATCCCCCTGTCTCTCTCTCTCTCTCCCTTACCGCTTTCTCTCTCTTTTACCGCTCCTTCTCTTTCTTATCGCTCTCTCTCTCTTACCGCTCTCTCTCTCTCTCTCTCTCTCTCTCTCTCTCTCTCTCTCTCTCTCTCTCTCTCTCTCTCTCTCTCTCTTTCGTACCGTTCTCTCTCTTTCTTACTGTTCTCTCCCTCGCTCGCTTCCTGCTCTCTCTGTTTCCTCCTCTCTCTCTTTTCCTCATCTTCCGCCCATTCCCTGCTTCTTTTCTTCTTTACTGTTTTATTAATATTTGAGTCCAGGTTTTTTAAATATCTATTTATTTGTCTGTCTCTCTGTTTGTACGTACGTAGGTACTTAGGTATGTATGTATGTATGTACTAGCTGAATAGTACATACATACATACATACATACATACAATCTTGACGAAACTTTGCATACATGTTAAACTAACATTCAGTTCAATTATAGATTAATTGGATTTCAATAAAAGTCTATAATGGGCTCCCTTGGGCTATCATAGGATAAAATGAGAAGGGTACAAAGAGTTTTAGTGCGAGGAAAATGTATTAGCATAGTGAGTGTGACTGATATCAGGGAAGGGGAGAATAGCTTTGTGTAAGCGACAAATATGGAGTAGCAATGGGGTGTTAACGTTAATACAGCTGTCATATACACGCAACGCTGCGTACATACCTTCGTAAATACATAGATTCACACACACACACACACACACACACACAAGTAACTTTTTAAACTCCAAGGAAGGAAGAGAAAGGTGGGTGTGAGGAATAGGTAGCCTTAAGGAGAGGGAGAGGGTAGGTGGCTTTTCTGCAAAAAAACACTCACATAGACACACACACACACACACACATATATATATATATATATATATATATATATATATACATACATACATGCATACGTACGTACATACATACATACATACATACATATGTCTACTGTACACCATTTAAAACTCGTGATTGCCTGGTTCACTGGTGTATGCGGCAAGATGGTAACAGACAGAAATTGCCATTTATGTATAAGATGTATGTGTGTGTGTGTGTGTGTGTGTGTGTAATTTAGCAGTTTGATAGAGATCAATAAAATAAATACCAGATACGAAAATAAGAACTAAGGTCAATATGATTGATAAAAGCTTTTGGCATGACCACAGTCCAATGACTAAAGTCAATAAAAGAATATTATATATAAATCCTGAAAGAGATGGGATTTTGACAGAAGCTCGCGCGACTTAAAGTCTCATGGAGCTGAATCAAACTGTGTTAGATAGTAGTAGTAGTAGTAGTAGTAGTAGTAGTAGTAGTAGTAGTAGTAGTAGTAGTAGTAATATAGATTGTACTTATTACGGAAGGAGCTGGGAAAGGTCTGATATCAATAGAAGACTGTGTAGAGATGGCAAAACGGAATACGTGAGAAGCAACCCAGAAAGACAGATTTCAGCTGCCAGAGGAGAGGAGAAAAAAGCTGCGAAAACAGCAACGGAATACGAGAAGAAAAGAAAGCAGGAGCGGGAAAAAAACATCGGGGGCGGGGGGGGGGGACTACAAGGTCAGCATCCCAGACAAACGCAGGACATCGCAACAGAGGAGTCTTGGTTATGGCTAAAGAATGGCTAACTTAAGAAAGAAACAAAAGGACTCGTAATGGCTGCCCGGAGCCAGTCATCGCGGACGAATATCATCAAGACAAAAATAGACAAATCTGTGAAAAGTGCGAAGTGCAGAGTATATAATGAGAAAGAGGAATCCATTATGCACATAATAAGTTCCTGTAGTCCTTTGGTACAGAGGGAATATAAACGCAGACACGGTTGGGTGGCCAAGGCAGTACACTAGGACGTATTATAGGAAAGAGGATTTAAAGTAGGAAGAAAATGCTACGAACGTCAACCACGTATAGATGCGCTATTGGTAATATGTAACCCAGTACGACCTGTTGCATGGTCGGGTCGTCGGTGACTAAACTGGCATCTCCATCAAGCTTGCTTGATGAGGAGACTGATTGTTGGATACCTTACAGGACGAAGAATAAGCCATGTCAAAGGGCGGAAGAACTCGAGCAGTCAACAGTCATCCAACAATATATGCGTACATATGTATACATGTATGTATGCGCGGTGACATAGAAATACCTGGGTTGGTGTCCAGGCGCGCAGTTGACCCAATGGGAGTAGGAGATCCCTCTGTTGTTGTCACATCTTTCTAGGAGGGGGAAACTCCGAGGGGAAACCTGCGACACTGACAATATTCGATGATGTAGACTAGTTCTTCTTTTCGAGTTTCTGTTGTTTATGTTCATAGAGTGGGATTGGATTTGCGCAAATCCTTTCTCAATTATTAAAAAAAACAAAAAACATTATGCACAGGCATCGCTTGAAAAAGTAAGACCTATCACAAAAATGGCTGGTCGTAGCCTTAAAAGATGCGATCATCGCATGTGTGGGACTTTCGATCAGGCGATGGCAATATTCGAACACGAGTTTGCAGCCATCATATATATATATATATATATATATATATATATATATATATATATATATATACATATATATACACACACACACACTTTCCTTGTTTCTTTCTGTGGAAGAGCGTAGGCTCGAAACGTTAAAGACTTTTTCAATTCCCGAGCGTTATACTAATACATCTGTTTGTTTTCTACACCACCTGTCTTCGTCTTGTGTTTTTTTTTGTGAATTCTCCCTATATATGTATATACTTACTTGTTTCAGTCATTTGACTGCGGCCATGCTGGAGCACCGCCTTTAGTCGAGCAAATCGACCCCAGGACTTATTCTTTGTAAGCCTAGTACTTATTCTATCGGTCTCTTTTTGCCGAACCGCTAAGTTACGGGGACGTAAACACACCAGCATCGGTTGTCAAACGATGGTGGGGGGACAACCACACATACATATATATATATATATATACATATATACGAAGGGCTTCTTTAAGTTTCCGTCTACCAAATCCACCCACAAGGCTTTGGTCGGCCCGAGGCTATAGTAGAAGACACTTGCCCAAGTGCCACGCAGTGGGACTGAACCCGGAACCATGTGGTTGGTAAGCAAGCTACTTACCACACAGCCACTCCTGCACACACACACACACACACACACACACACACATATATATATATATATATATATATATATATATATATATATATATATATATATATATATATATATATATATATATATATATATATATATATATATATATATATATATATATATATATATATATATATATATATATATATATATATATATATATATAGTAGACTTACTTGCAAGGGCCGCTGTCAAATGACTGGAACAAGCAAAAGAATTATGTATGTATGTATGTATGTATACATATGTATGTGTGTGTGTGTGTGTGTATGTATTTCAAGCGCATCTCTACTTCGTTGGCACCATATCATTAAAAAGGGGCAGGTGTTTGCTGGTATAGCTCCACCCTAAGCTCGCTGTATATAGGCGGTGTCAAAGTTTGAATGATTGACAGCAGCTGCTGACGTTGTTAATGCAGCAGCGGGTCGACGTTCGGTGGTTTTTTAAAAAGAAAAGTTCAGTCGGTCTAATTAATTTGCTCCTCTTTTTCCCCCCACTTTACTCCACCCTCTACAAAAAAATTATTACCCAAAACATTCGCGCACACACAAAATATATGTCATTCATCAAATATTTTCCATCTATGACGGTGTATTGCTATTGTAAGTGCTTTTTTATTTATTTATTCATTCTCTATTTAGACAGTAATTAATTGATAACATTTTAAAATGTGTTGTTTTTTCTTTTGTACTTGTAGTTATGAAGAAAGTTAATTCGAAGTATTCGTTAATTCTACTTTTATCAAAACTCTGCTTCATCATTATTTCGGCTCGGTAGGGAGAAAGTCGACATAATTCAGCATATATGTTTATTTACTCAGACCAAACGAAGCATTGCTTGACAGATTCGTTTGAACATCCATCCAAAATACCTGTGGTATTTAGTTAGTCTGTTGCATTTTAAATTTAATTCCTGTCTTTTACATTCTATATTCTTTTACGTCCTTTTGCATTCTAAATTAAAATCCTGTCGAAGCTAGCTTTACCTTTCACTTCAATCTTTCCGAGCATCTTAGATTTGATAGTAATTATAAAAGACTTGATGTAGGAAATGGTATTACTGCATTTCTTATCCACTATCACAACCTCGACCTCTAAGTTTTTTCTTGTTGAAATCGGCTTTCCACAATGTAAGGAAATGAGAAGTCCTAATACACACACACACACACACACACTTCACCCGGTCGTACCGAATACGAGACCCCAATCTGGTTTCTGTTATTCGTTTAAACCGTTTCGCTTTGATTATGGCGTGAAAGTCCCAGAAAGACTTCCTTTTGTACGTTGATGTCTTTGTATGTTATGAACTGCAACCAGTTCGACTGATAGGCAGAATTTCGAGCTTCATTCTTTTTCATATAAACTTCATTTTACTATGTCTATCAAGTTACCATGAGGTGAGACGTCTACTTCTCCCACAGCTCACCTCATGCGCTAGGTTCTAAAAACAAAACAAATAAAAGGTTTGCCTTAATTGATGGCTAACTTCTCTGTATTCTAAAACCGAAATATAAATATTGTTTGTTCCTGTCGAGATCTGTAATTGAAGATGTGGAAGGAAGCAACGGTGATAGTATAGTTGACAAGATCGAATTCGAATATGGTTAAATATTTATTCGTCTCTCTTAATTTATCGTTATTTCCCCACAAATATAAGTATGACCTGTAAATATATATGAATATAGACTGTTATGTATTTAATGTGGTTAATTAAAGTCGTGAAGGATTGGTTTCGAAACTTTTATTTAAAAAGCGGGGAGGGGGGCACAAGAAACTTGTTTTTTTTTTTTCTTTACACACTGGAATTCGGTGAAACTAGTTTTTCTTGAGAAATTAACTATTAATAAGAAATTATAAATTTCCGGAAATAATTTCTTAGTAGCAACTTAGTAGCAACTTGCATTTTAATTGCCAGCTGGCAATTTGTCTATGGCGAGAAGAAAGTGCAGCCAAAATGAAAGTTAAACACACTGTACAATAAATATTTGTAATAGATCCAGGCCTCATATTCACATATGAAAATTATATGACGTCTATATATTTCGCAAGAATATTATTAACAACAGAAAGTGTTTTGGCTTGCCAAAGGAAAATCGTTTTGTGTGTCTGCCAAACGGATATTTGTTGATTTTTGTTTTCAAAATACAAATAATAATAATAATTGGTTTCAAATTTTGGCATACGGTCAAGCAATTTTTGAGGAGAGGAGTAAAGTCAATTACATCGACCTTAGTGCTCGACTTGGTACTTAATTCATCGACCCCAAAATAATGCAAGACAAAATCAACATCGATTCCAGTGCTTGAGTGATACTTATTTTATCGACCCAGAAAGGATGGAAGGCATAGTGGACCTCGACGGAATTTCAGCTAATAACCACCCGGTTATTCAAAAAACTGAATTCCATATATATATATATATATATATATATATATATATATATATATATATATATCGAATAGATTGCTGTTTATATAAATTTAAAAATTCAAACCTTGCCTAATCGAAGTGATTATTAACGAAAAATAAATAAACGAGAAAAGAAAAACGTGACTGAGTTCATCGTGTATCACAACGATTACAGATGGTTATTTTTAGTCTTAACTGGCTGCGGATTCTGTATATTTAAAAGTGTACTAACACTAGTTTGAAGGTCGACAGCAGTTGCTGCTTGTTCATATGCAGTTTTATTTTATTTTAATGTTATATATATATATACGTATGTTTATATATATACGTATGTTTATATATATATATATATATATATACGTATGTTTATATATATATATATATATATATATATATATATATATATATATCCCAGCATGGCCACAGTCTAATGACTGAAACAAGTGAAAGATATCTGTTTGTATGTGTGTATATATATATATATATATACGTGAAGTATATTTGCCACTTAAATGCGGCCAAACCCGAAGGGTGAATGTTACTGTTGCTTTTAGCCCCAGGAGAACATCTCCTCCAGCTGGCTATTGACACACATCTCGTTCAGAGATTTAACATTGCTTATATATATATATATATATATATATATATATATATATATAGAAAAAAATTGTGTTAATAGGCTTTTTTTTTTATCTGCATAAATTAACGCTGAATTACTACGTAAGCCCTCAGTAAAGTTATTTTTCTCATCGAATCTATGTATGATATTTTAAAGATATTCGTTTATGTATGTGTACCACTAGTATTCGTTCCGGGTCAATACGCATTAAGGTTACTTCTACCTGTCGTATTTTCGGAGATGATAGAGTACCAGTCCAGTAGTGGAAGTTCATATGTCAGGCGATCTTTTGGATCGGTTAATCTCTTTCAATCTCTAGATAAAGTTAGCTCTGGTCAGATTTCATTCAGCTTTAGATTCTCAGAACACGCCGTATGTCACGTGGGCGTGATCACTGCTCCATCAGGAGGTGAAGACCCAAGATGCGGCAGAGCGTATCTGTACCGAGTCAACGAGTGTTTCGTTGCTTCGTCATTCTACCTGCTAGAAATAACAACTAAATCTCCCTCATATCTACTTATTTTATTGACACCAGTTGCCAGACTGCTAAGTTATATAGACAGAACACTGATCTTAACTGGTGTAAATATATATCACAAACACTGGCAAATCTACAGCTGTCTGTCCATATAGCAATGTCTATCTTTCCATACATTTGTCTGTCTGTCTGTCCATCCATCCATCTCTAGAGGTCAAACTAAAGTGTTTGACCCGAGCAAAAAAAAAAAAAATAGTGCAATAGGTGTACAGCAACATGTAATAAACGAATATGAAAAAAAAGAAAAAAATGCGCGCGAGCAAGAGGACTCGAAAATTCACATCGGGAATGTTCCGAGTCCTCTCACCACTTCGCCGTCCGTCGGCGAAATTTTTTTTTCTTCGTATTCGTTTACTACACATTATTCTACACCTAGTACACTATTTTTTTTTTTTCAATTTTTGTGACGTGGGGTAGGTGGGGTGCAGACTCGGATAATTCACACGATCCAGTAACCCCACTTCGACATCCGGTCACAAAGATGAAAAAAAAAATGTGTAATAGGTGTAAAACAACATGTAGTAAACGATTATGAAAAAAAAAAAAACTGCGCGCTGGCGAATAGGGGCGGCGGGGGAGAGCACTCGGAAAATTCAGACCTTGACCTTTAAACTCCAGTGTTTGACCTGAGCCAAAAAAAAAAATAGTGCAATAGGTGTAGAACAACATGTAAGTGTTTGACCCGAGCAATAAAATATGCAGTAGGTGTACAACAACATGTAGTAAACGAATATAAAAAAAAAATGCCCGCTGGCGAACAGGGTGAAGGACTCGGAAAATTCACATCGGGAATGTTCCGAGTCCTCTCACCACTTCCCCCGCCGTCGCCGAATCTATCTATCCATCCATCCATCCATCCACACACACACTCACTTTTAATACATCTGTCTATTGGTTTATTTATATGTGTATACTTTCAATACATCTGTCTGACGTCATCTATATGTTGGACTCTCTAGGGCTTCTTCCCAGCTCATGTCCATACCACCAGTTGTTGACTTGCATTCATTCAAGAGGAATATTAACGGCATGGCATCAATCTCAAAAGTCTTGTAGGACCATGAATGAATACTGCTCATTGCTCCAGATTCAACAAGACCCAAAAATATATTTCACATGTATCCTTGGTTAAAAACCATCGAAACCCATGTTTTAGAAAATACTCAGTATTTGGGTAGAACTGTATAACTTACACATGCTCACTCATTCACACACTTACAGACACACACATCCACCGACTCACACAATGCTAGAATTGTGTTTTAATCTTTAGGTCTCTTACAGTAATTGAAGTGTAATGATGAAACTCAGGAACAATTCTACCATTTGTTAAAACTAAATGAATTTTTCTTGGCATAAGAGTTAATGGGAATAGTTGTGAATCTCCCCTTTCCCATCCCTGCCCAATGGTAAACTCTTGGTGGATGAAACTATGTCACTACATGATTCTATTCATAGAATTGGAAAAGAATTTGCTACAACATCTCATTCTTCTAACCTAAAATTTTTCCCAACTGCAAACCTATTTAAGCCCTTGCCATAAGAAAACAAAATCAGTCAAGTATTTTGCCAAAATCAAAAAGTTTCTTTGACAAGTGAGGGTAGTGGATTTACTCTTTTACTTGTTTCATTTGACTGCGGCCATGCTGGGGCACCGCCTTTAGTCAAGTAAATCGACCCCAGGACTTATTCTTTGGAAGCCTAGTACTTATTCTATCGGTCTCTTTTGCCGAACCGCTAAGTTACGGGGACGTAAACACACTAGCATCGGTTGTCAAGCGATGTTGGGGGGACACACACAGACACACAAACATATACACACACATACATATATATACATATACATATATACGACAGGCTTCTTTCAGTTTCCGTCTACCAAATCCACTCACAAGGCTTTGGTCGGCCCGAGGCTATAGTAGAAGACACTTGCCCAAGATGCCACGCAGTGGGAATGAACCCAGAACCATGTGGTTGGTAAGCAAGCTACTTACCACACAGCCACTCCAGATTTGACCAGCTGTTTCACAGTATCCAGCTGTTTCACAGTATAATTGCTCCAGTTCTGTCATCATCATCATTTAATGTCCATTATCTATGCTGGCATGGGTTGGACAGTTTGACAGGAGCTGACCAGCTGAAGGGCTGTTCAGGTTCCCTGTCTGTTTTGGTATGGTTTTTACAGCTGTATGAGGATAATTTTTACTCTGAAGTTGAGAAAACAAATACCAATAAAATAAGGTGAATATTGGAGTACCAATATAATGTTGGCTATGTAGATGTTGTCTGTATGTACTTGGTATTTCTCTGTGAAGTAAGGCCCCATTGGGGCCTCATGATGAAGCATTTTATTATTTAAGAAAACCATTATTGTTGAAATGCATTTGTCCCTTCCTAGTGATTGGCAATGGAATCTTTGCCTATCAGCTGAATGGTCTTTTGTTTATGTAGCTAAAAAGTCTCAGTAGAAAGGCACCGAAGAGTCACGACCCAAATGCAGCTTGATCCCCTTAGAGTGTAAGAAGTTATGAACCAAAACACTTGTGGCTGCAGGGGATGTCTTGCCTGAATATCTTCTGTTTAGCTCTCTTGAGAGTTTCTTACTACAATGTAGCAGCACATTATACCTTAGATGTGAGCATCCATCATTTAACATCCATGTTCCATGCTGGCATGAGTTGGACAATTTGACAAGATCTGATGAGTCCAAGGGCTGTATTGAGCTCCAATGTCTGCCTTGGCATGGTTTCTATGGCTGGATGCCCTTCCTAATACCAACCACTTTACCACTTGGATTGGGGTGCTTTTTGTGCCACCTACATTTTTAAGGTTGCTATGCAAACTACAAATTCTGTTTACAAAACTCATGTAAGAATGGAACTTAAATGAAATTTATATTTCCTGATTATGAAGAGGAATTCTCTCTTTGTAAATTAGTTTTCGTGATGTTATATATATTAAGACGCATCCCAACTACAGCAGATCATATTTAGGCAAAAACCTTTTAGCATATTAAAGCTTATGGGAGGCCCAACTTTGCACATAGGAACTAGGGTGATTTTGGGGTTTTTTAAAAAAATTTTAAGGACTATTTTGGGAGCAGAAGTGTCTTAAATGCCATAAAATATTATTTTTAATTTGCATGTGAATGCTACTTGTGTGCAAAAGGTTAAAGAAAAATAAAGAATGATATTGTAGAGTGTTTTGTTAAAAATGACAATGAGTTGATTGTAAATGTATATAGAAAGTATTACCAAACCTCGGGGTACACCACAGTTGATGTTGCAGGTTAGAGAGAAAGGGCTTTATTGGCACTTCATGCAAAGGTGCAGTGTGCAAGAAATGGGAGACTGATAGAAGCCATAAGTGTACAGCTTAGCTCGGAAGGCTTTGTTAATATCAAGTACTGTGACATTTACCAATTTGGGCAGGTGAGGGACCACTGGTGAATGATGTACTCTAGTACTTTTGGCTCTGTGGAAGACCATCCTGCTACTTTCTCTCTCTGACCACCTATCTCTTTGTCTCCATCTGTGACTAACTATCTTTCTCTCAGACCACAATCTCTTTTTTTTGTTGACTCTATCTTGTTCTCTCTCCAATCACTTATCTTCCTCTTTAATTGCTATCTCTTCTTTCTCTTTCTCTCTGTTTTACATACTTTAATGTAAAGAAGTGTTGTATGTATACACAGAGTCCACCCCAAAAAATGTATACACACTTTCAGAAAAGGCAAATCTGTATAAATGTTTTAATTCTGTGTTATTGCAATTTGATGAAACATTGAAAAGAGGTATCTATAGTTATAGAGGTACTTATACAAGTTAAAATATTTATACATATTTTTCCTTTCCTGAAGTATGTATACACTTTTTGCCTGACTCTGTATGCATATGTGTATATATATGTGTGTGTGTGTGTATTCTCATGTAATATCTGTTGTCACATCACAGTCCAGACACTCTGTTACATTATCAGTATTTCAGATAATTTGTATACATGTTAGATGAGTAATCTTAATTTATTTTATATTACAATTGATGAACAAGAGCATCATTGGTGACAGGTTTCCAACAAGTCACTCACTGGTTTACCACATTTCTGACTGTGAGAATAACAAGGGAGCATCTGTAACTTGGTGCAGAACCAATATCACAGGTCACTGCTTAATTATTTCTAGTTAGCTTTTTAAAATCCTCTTTGCATTAAAGATGTTCATACTAACTTAACTTCACAACCAGTCTTTGCTTTAAATATTATAAACACCTATATTCTGTCTGTCTCTCCTTCTCAATAAACACTCCAAAAATTCTAACAATGGCTAGATGTACATTGGTCTCTACTGGACCAACTCTGTGGAAGTTCAAAATGTTGTGGAGATCTGAAGGGCCAATGTTTTAGCTCTAGTTGGGTGGTAAAAAAAACAGATAAATCTCCTTTCCTGTTGAGTATCAGATTATTCCAAGAGATGTGCTGCTATTCCTAGAGATGTTCCTATGAACTAGGTGAATTAGGACATATACAGTTGGCTGTGTTGAACCCGTGTGGCAGATTAGGCTCATTGAGCTGGTATGATCTCAAGTTCACATTCATGGCCTCCACATCAGATCATGGTTGGTGGAGAAAACATGCTGAGGCCTTCATCTTGCAGAGGACTGAACATAGGCAGTCCAATCCACACAGATATATTCTCAGTTTTATAAAATATTTTCATTGAACTTGAACCCAAGACATGCGAGCTTGTAGGCTAAGACAAATCCACTCACCTATCATTTTGCCTCCTCTAATTCCTTTATACTGATGTGTATATATAGCTTAATTATACAATAACTTTTAAGGAACATTAATTAAGAGAAAGAGGAAAAAGCAAAAATGGTCATGATATTGGTGCCCAGTATGGCAACAGCACTCTAATTGATATACACATTATTGAGTAAGCAAAATGGCAAGATTAAAAAGAAACATCACAGACTCTTATATAAAGAAGGATTAATTTCTAGAGGTTAATGCTATTTTAGTGATTAGATGGTCCTTTTCTGTAGCTGAATTTTTTTTGTTTTTGTTGGTTTTTTTTAAATAAATCTTTAATGCTGGTCTATAGCCAGTATCACAGTAGAACTTATTCCTTTGGTTATCTTTGTGATGGGGGATGCATGGTGATGATCTGATTTTTGTATGGATCATTGAAATTTTTTATTGGCTAATCCTGTATTTGGTGGCATATAAGATGCACATTTTTTTCAAGGAAAATGTCTTGAAAATTTACCTTGGGTCCTATATGCAAAGTTGGGTCCATATTACAAGCTTTAACTCTTTTGATACCAACCCACCTGAAACTGCCTCTGGTTCTGTCTTGCAAATAAATGTCTTGTTTTCAAAAGTTCAGAATTAAAATCTTCCATCAAGTCATAATTTATGTTCCTAACACTAGCTTAATGATAACTAAGTTATTTTACTAAATTTTTTGTTATATTTAAAATTAATCGAAAGAAACACAGAGCATCTCAACAGAAATATGGTAACAAAAGGGTTAACGCAGTGGTCTCCAACCTTCTTTGCACCAAAGACTGGTTTCATGCAAGACAATTTTTCTATGGATCAAAGGTTCATCCACAAAAGAAAACACAAAGTTCGTAATATATAATGGTTCAATAATATCCGTAATCTCAGTTGGTCATGTTTGAGAATCCAGCCAGAAAGTGTAATAATGGTTGCTTCTGGTAGGCACCTAAGAACTCTGTCCAAACAACCCTCCCAGGAATGATGAGTGGAGAAAATGGATGGATGGATTGTGTAGTGCTAAAAACGTATGAAATAAAATTAGTTAGAATCTCTTTAAATTACAAAATGGTTTGTCATTGAAGGACTATTTTTTCCTCAATAACTAAGGCGTTGGCATGGCTATGTGGAAAGAAGCTTGCTTCTCAAGTACATGGTTCCGGGTTCAGCAACACTGCATGGCACTTTGAGCAAATGTCTTCTACTATATCCTTAAGCTTTGGGCCTTGTGAGTGGATTTGGTAGATGGAAGCTGAAAGAAACCTGTCATATATGTATATGTGTGTGTGTGTGTTTGCATTCCTGTAACTTTGCAGTTCAGCATGAGAAACCGATATAATAAGTACCAGACTTTAAAAAGAAGTGCTGGGGTCAATTCATTCATTCGACTAAAAATTCAAGGCGGTGCTCCAGCATGGCCACAGTCTAATGGCTGAAACTGATAAAAGATGGAAGAAACTTAACTCTACTACTACATACCAATACAGACCTTTTGTGGTATTCTTATCAACTTTTGCTATCCACTCTGCTGCTCTACATACCAATACTCACATATTCACTGCTTTCTGATATTCCTATCACCTTTGGCAATCCACCTTGTGCTAAATATTAATTCACTGTTGTCTGGCACGCTCTCTCTCTCTCTCTCTCTCTCCTGTTGGCTGCAACACGCACAACATGCTAATTCTTGATCTCTCACCTATTTTCTGGTTACCTCTATCAGTCATTTGTAATTGCTATTTTAGTTTCACCTTTTTTTTTTTTTTTACTCTCTTACAAATCACATTTTATTAACAACCTACTTTTACAGGAAGAAAAGAAAGAAGAAAAAACACTGCTCTAGGCACGAGGCCCCAAATTTTGGGGAAAGGGGCCAGTCGATTAGATTGTACCCAGTATGCAACTGGTACTTAATTTATTGACCCTGAAAGGATAAAAGGCAAAGCTGACCTCTGCGGAATTTGAACTCAGAATGTAAAGTCAGACAAAATACTGCTAAGCATTTTGCCCGGCGTGCTAACATTTCTGTCAGCTTGTCACCTTAAAACACTAAAAATATTAAAGATGAAATTATCAAGAAAAAACCCTGCAAAAACTACATCATCAAGCAAACAAAGAAACAAAACAACAAAAGAGGTGGGGAGAGAATTAAGTAGCAGAAGATGGGGGGAAGAGAGTAACAGGTTGTACACCCCAGAACAAATGGTGCATTCAGCTCTGCCTTGTGGACATCATGGCAAAGTTGTTGCTGCAGAGAATGGCCATCTCCACTCACTGCAGCAGCCACCCTCACTTGGCAGGGCTTATTTTTCAGATGGGTCTCGGTCATCCTGATTTTGTGGGGGAAATCAGCAGTTGTCCTCTTTCTTTATTTTGTGCCTGTTTTTCCATGCTAGATTGTGGTGTTGGTGGGGGGCGTAATTGGTGGGGAAAGTTTTTATGGTTGGACGCTCTTCTTGTCACCAATCTTTACCTGCTTGTTAAATACATCTTTACAGCTGACATGGTTTCAATGACTGAAACAGGTTAATGAAATTTTGAAACAATGAAAATATATATATATATATATATATATATATATATATATTTGTGTGTGTGTGTGTGTGTGTGTGTGTGTGTGTGTGTGTGTGTGTGTGTATATATATATATATATATCTTGTTTCAGTCAATAGATTGCGGCCATGCTAGAGCACTTCTTGACTTTTTGTCAAATGAATCAACCCCAGTACTTATTTTTTCTTTTAAGCCTGATATTTATTTTATCAATCCCTTTTACCAAACTGCTAAGTTACAGTGACATAAACACACCAACACTGGTTGTCAAACAACACACACACACACACACACACACACATACAATGGGCTTCTTTCAGTTTCCATCTGCCAAATCCACTCACAAGGCCTATAATAGAAGACACTTGCTCAAAGTGCCATGCAGTGAGACTGAACCCAGAACTGTGGTTGAGAAGCAACCTTCTCACCACACAATCTCACCTAAATTCAAAACACATTATGTGTGGCTCTGTGGTTGAGAAGCTTACTTCACTACCGTGTATTCTTGTGTTCAGTCCCACTGCACAAACATTTTGGCAAGTGTCCTCTATTATAGCTCCAGACTGACCACTGCCTTGTGAGTGGGTTTAGCAGACAACCTAAAATAACGTAGCCGTGTGTGTGTGTATTTCTCTTGTATTTTCTAACCACTTTGGTGTCCATACAGCTGGTTTCTACAATGAGCAATTTTTGTTCTTGTCGTCCTACACAATAAATGGCCTGTTGTGTTTTGTTTTGTTGGTTCTTTTAACTTCCACTAATATTCTTATCGCTTAATATAATATCATTGATTAATATTATTTTCTTATTGATTAATATAATCAACTTTGCGGATATTTTCTATTTTCTTATTCTGTTCCAGATTGTTCTAGCCACTGCACCATGCCTCATGGGAAGTTAATATCTAGAAAACATCTTTTCACATTTGGCAATAATGTGGTTGATGTCTTCAGTTTTAGTTTTTGCACAGCCTACACTTGTTGTCTGTCAGTGTTTTCTGCCTTTTATGTTGCAGGTATTTGATGGAGGATTTCTTTTGAACTGTATGGAGGTAGCCTTCAAAGTGGGATGATATAAACTTGTTGGTACTCCATACCAAGTTTTTGATATGATTTATTCCCTTTATGGCTCATGTCCTTCATTTCAGTGAAGGCACAATGGCCCAGTGGTTAGGGCAGCGGACTCGCAGTCATAGGATCGCGGTTTCGATTCCCAGACCGGGCGTTGTGAGTGTTTATTGAGCGAAAACACCTAAAGCTCCATGAGGCTCCAGCAGGGGATGGTGGCAAACCCTGCTGTACTCTTTCACCACAACTTTCTCTCACTCTTACTTCCTGTTTCTGTTGTGCCTGTAATTCAAAGGGTCAGCCTTGTCACACTGTGTCACGCTGAATATCCCCGAGAAATACGTTAAGGGTACACGTGTCTGTGGAGTACTCAGCCACTTGCACGTTAATTTCATGAGCTGGCTGTTCCGTTGATCGGATCAACTGGAACCCTCGTTGTTGTAACCGACGGAGTGCCAACCTTCATGTCAAGTACCCATGTATTACCTGTTTCATTTCTTATTTCATTTTGTCTTTGTGATAGGTAGAATATACCAATGTTCATTGGGGAGAGATCTGCATTAACTCTTACTTCATGCCTCTTTCCTCTACTGCAGATGTTGTTTCAATATCATAATTAGTGTTTCATCTGACATCAATACAAATATAAGACTGCAGTCACCGTCTTTGCATGGAAAATATAGCTTATCTACATCTTGATGTTGAAGTTTCCATTAACACTGAGCAGCTTGCAAGTTCACATGTTTATCTTGTTGAGCTCTTGTAGTGACCAGCTTAGAAGGCTAAATGTGATCATGAAGATAGGCACTGCAAACGTGTTATGGGCAATATGCATGCTGTACTCTACTCGTTCTTTGTGCTCTGTTTTTTTGATGGGTCCATCATAGCTAACATTCTCATCCTGTCCAAAATGCATATATCTTTCCCCGGGGAATAAGGGCTGCATTTTCAGATCATTAATGTTTAACTTTGTGTGTGTGTGTGTTTGTATGTATATGTATGTATGTGTGTATTTGTATGTATGTGTATATTTGTATGTATATATGTATGTATGTGTGTATATAGGTATGTGTATTTGTATGTATGCATGTGTGTATGTATGTATATATGAATGTGTGTGTGTGTGTGTGTATGCATTTATGTATGAATGTGCATGTATGCATTATTTTACTTGTTTGTCATTTGACTGTACCATACTGGAGCACCACCTTGGTAAATGTGTGTGTATGTATGAGAGAGAAATAATGAGTACAATTAATTTCTGAATTTATATAATGTTCCCAAATAGAACAATGCTAGTTAATTTATGATTTAATTACTAGCATTCATTAAGCTTTTGATTTTTTAAATGAACTAAATATTCTTGATTATTTCTGAAATAAAAGCATGTCAAATATATTCACAATAGTTAAAGCTCACAGCTAGAAGTATTACATTGGGCTTCCTGTGTGTGCCATAAAATTGCCAACTTGCCTGAAACTGCTTTTATGATGGTTTTCAAATTTCAATTCAAATCTTGGACTTAAAACTCATTATTTTGTTTCAATATATAAACATTTGTCTCCTGTTACCGTATTTATTTACAGTGTAATGCGAAAAACTTAATACAAAAACATTGGGGTAATAATTGCTGGATAGTGTTTTGGTTGAGTGTACAAATAAGGATAGAGAGAGAGAATATATTTTCTTTTATTCTGTTACTTGTTTCAGTCATTTGACAGTGGCCATGCTGTAGCATTGCCTTTTTAAGTACAAAATATGTGTGGGTGTGGGGCTGTTGCATTATTCCCCAACCACATGATTTCAAGTTTTTGCCCCACTGCTTGGCACTTTGGGCAAGTGTCTTCCACTATGGCTCTGGGCTAACAAAACTTTGTGAGTAGATTTAGAAAACAGAAACTAGAAGCAAAGTGTGTGTGTGTTTGTGTAAAAAAAAAAAGAAAAACTCTTCAGAGGTACACTCAAAGCCTCGCTGAAGTGCTTTGAGATCAACCCCAATACCTGGGAAATACAGACACAGGACTGCCCTGCCTAGCATAGCTGCACCAACAGAGGTACCTGTTGTATTTCCCTCGGAAGACTCGCAGAGACAACACAACGAGTTATACAAATTTAATTATTACATTTATTATTCAATTACATACAAAGAACGCACTCACCCAATGTTCGTTATGAATAAACAAAAGTCATGTCCGCCATATATATCAATAACATTTTACTACGACAGTCACACAAGACAACAACGAAACAATGAACTCAGACGAACCACATGACACACGGAACGTCAGACGAATTACATATCTAACAGTCCATATAACAGTACCACTTCCTACGAACAGGAGCTCAAAGAAAATGTGAGCTGCAGGAGTCCAGAGCCAACTTTTCACTGTCATTCCTAGCAGACAACCAGTGCCCGACCTGCAGCAGAACCATCTGAGTATGCATCAACCTGACTGGCCACATTTGGATGCACTGTGACCTATCTTTTCGCATGTGATGTCCTGGCAATCATCAACAACAGACAAATGTTACGTGTGTGTGTGTGTGTGTGTGTTACTGTCTCGTCCTTGCCTTGACATCATGTGATTGTTGTAAGCAAGTGTCACCATCATGCAAATAGTGTCCTTCATTTCCAATCTTCCATGAAAATGCTCTCCATCCACTTGAAAATTGTGAGCAACATATACAGGTGTTCTGTAAGAAATATTTTCTGAAGTTGTTCCATTTTTGAAATGTTGTGTGTTACTTTCCTTTCTGGTACACAAACTTATCTCACTTCTTGCTTTTATTTTTTTATTTTTTTAATTTTTTTTTTTTTGCTTATCCTATTTACAAAATTAATATGCAAAAACCCTCATCTGCATTTCACTAATGTTTTATTTTTGTTTTTGTTCTGCAGAAAACATCACAATTGGCTGATATCTGGTTTTTGAAATCTCTGATAAAGTTTGCAACATGTTGCATTTACCTAAGGCTTTGAGACTGACATCTCGTTGCCGGAGCAAAAGTTTGTCGAGACTCAGCTCCTGTTCTGCTGTGGCCGATACCTCTGTCTTAAGCTCCTGCAGGATCTTCTCTACAGGTATGTATTTGCTACTGTACGGTTTACCCAATCGTTGAACATATGTTTTTTGCATATGTATGTGTGTATGCGTATTAGTATGAGCAATTATTTAAATGCAATATTTTGCTGTGCATTATAAAATATTGAAATTATGATGCTTCAATATTGTTCTTTGCTTCTTCCTCCATTGCTGTTCTCTCACCTATGTAGAGACAGTATGCTGAGAAAGAATAGCTATGTCTGGGCATTAAATTGCTATGTTTTTGGGATTAAATAGTGAACGGATCATGGATGAACAGCTCAGTCTTTTTATGTAGTTATGTTAGCATCCATATTTAAATAAATGTATCTACAACATTTAGCTATTTATTTACTTAGGAAAATGTTTGGAATTTCTGTAAGAAAAGAAAAAATTATTTTCTTTTGGTCAGTTTTAAATCTAAATGAAAAAGATTGTTTGATTATGAAATAACTTTGCAATGACAAAATTTCTTACAAAAATTATTTCTATAATATTTTACACCTTCTTTCCTACTTTTTTTCTCTCTCAAACTTTGTATTTCTGTAATTGTTGTAGTCATGTAACAGATGTTCTCAAGTTAGCAGTTTATCCACTAAAATGTGACAAACTTGCTTTAAACTCATGACAAGTCTGAGTAATAAAGCTTAATTTTCTAGTTGCTTTATACTTCTAGAATTTCAGTTGTCCATTCATTTCATTGAATTCTTATTCAATGATATGGATATCTATTATTTATTGCTAACACAAAAGTCATGGTGACATACTTCCACCATGAGCAGATTTTAAGATGTAAATGTTTAAGTAGGCAAACTACAATATTGAATGCTTTGTATTGGTGTAGTTTTGAGAATAAGTTTTGCTATTTTTGTTGTTCATTCTAAGACTTTTCTTCTATCTTGTCAACTGTTTTTTTCTAAAATGTTTATATATATAAAAGAAACTGGTAATTTTCAGTTAAATATTGTTGAAGAGAGAGAAAAAGAGGTCTAACTATGAAAAGCCTAAACAAAACACTTGTAGTGTTAATATTTGAAGCACTTTGTTCCCCTCCCAGCTAGATGTTGTAGATAATAATTTTAAGGTGTTTAGTTAGTGATTGGTGTCTTCATGCACCTTGGGTCGTTGTTGTTATGTGGGTTGGTGTGTTGCAGACCAAGGTCAGAGGGTGCTGTACAGTTCGGCTGCACAAGCCAATCTAAAGAAGCAGCGTAATGATGACAAAACTTCAAACACTAAACAAGACTCCAGCAAGCGGAAGAAGATGTCTTTGGTGATATTTGACAAAGATGGTACTTTAATCTGCTTCCAGTCGATGTGGGTACCTTGGGCTAAGAATTTGGCTGAAAAGTAAGTATGTATCCTGTCTCGTGTGGATGTGAGAATGAGAATGTATGGGTGTCTGCTACTTGGAAAATCTGTTTAAAAACCATGCCCATGGTTTAGAAATACTCTGATATATCTGATAATTTTTTGGAGGATTAATATGGAATAATTTACTGGTGCCAGTTAGGGAATGGAAAACATTATTTTGTCATAAAAATTTTTTTAAATTACATTTTCTTTGTTTTTAAGATTATGCCAAATTTACGATGCACTTCTCAAAACTATTGGTAGTATTTGATAATTATTCAAGAGGATCTTCCATTCCTAAATAGCTGTGCGATTCTATTCATTCCTGTCTCCAATAAACCAACCTAAAAAAAAAAAAAGAAATTAATCGTTATAAGTTAGTTTGATTTTAACCTGTTTGTCAACTTCTAGTTTGTTGATGCATTTGTCTGTTGTGTAGAAAGTAACCGATTCAGTTTGTACAAGTCTATTTAAGTTAACATAATAATTTTAACCTTAGATGGCTATGATAGCAATGGGGGGGGGGACTGTTATGACTCTCCATACAGTGTATGCATATTTCTGTTGTGTTACACGACAACACCAAAACTGGCAAATATTTTGTTTTCATTGAAATTTTAACCCTTTAGCATTTAATTTGGCCATATCTGGCCCAAATATTCTACCTGTTTTATGTTAAAACTAACTAGATATAATCTCTCACACATACCCTACAATGTCATTCTAAAAATATACAAACACATTGAAATCTTGAAGCTACAAAATAATGCATGATTAATTCAAAACAATGTGAATCAATAAGCAATACATTTGACAAAGACATCTGAATGCTAAAGGGTTAAACAAATATTTTGATTGCTATCTGTGATTAGTTTTTACTCCTAACCAATTTCTTGAGTGCGTAAAGTTTTTAATGTAGCAGTATGTGAAGACATTACATCCTCCCCACAACCACTTAATTTTTTCTAAAAAAATTTAAAAAATTTTTTTTTTTTCCATATTTCCAAAGCAAATGTTTGGGTGGATGTTATTTTTTACTTACTAATAAAGATTAACTAGTACTTGTATATTTTAAATACTATGTTCCTTTTGAGGGTAGTTAGCATACCGTATCAGGAACTTTAACATAATTCCTTTATCCTTACAGGTTATCAAATGCTACGGGTCTTCCAATCCAGAAGAAAGTCTATGATATGTTGGGTTACTGCACACTCTCCAATAAAGTAGTACCTGGACTGTTGGCAGAGGCAACTGGTCCAATAATTAAGGAAGAGTTAATAAAATTATTGATGAAAGAAGGGTTTTCATTGCAACGAGCTGAAGAGCTGGCTAATGAGAATTTAGATCATGGTGACAACAAGAACCCAGAAACGATGCGCTCTTTGGCTGATTTGCAAATCCTTTTCAAAGTACTTAAACAAAAGAAAGTGAAAGTTGCTATTTGCACGGCAGATTCTAGAAAACCTACTGAAGAACTTCTTGAAATCTTAAACCTGTCCAAAAACGTTGATCTCATCGTATGTGGAGATGATGCTTTGTCCGAACCCAAACCATCTCCACATAATGCTTTGATGATTTGCAAGAAGTTGGGAGTGGATCCATCAGAGGCTGTCATGGTTGGAGACACTAAAGTAGATGTCATGATGGGGAAGGCAGCCAATCTTGGCTTAAGTGTTGGGGTATTGAGTGGTGTGGGCGGTAAGACTGACTTGCAGCCTAATGCTGACCATATCATTCAAAATGTTCAGGACTTGCTACCATTGATAATGCCGACAGAGGAATGGAAAGACTGTTACGTATATTCGACTGAACGCATCCTAATCGAACGTCATTTTGGGGAAGAGGAAAGTCTTGGAGAAAATTTACCTGAGCAGAAGATTTCGTTGGCCATTATTGATTTGCACGGCACCTTAGTCTGTTCTGAAGCTGTCTGGTTAAATTGGACAAAACAAATTGCTAAAAGGTATTTCTTAATTTCTCATTCTTTTATTTGAATTGTCAATTTGTTTTGTTTCTTGGACATATTTCTACCCTTTTGTTATCATATTTCTGTTGAAATAGACTGCTTTTGTTTCAATTAATTTTAAAAAATAATGAAGAATTTATTAAAATAACTAAGCTGGTGTTTGGAACATAAACTTACATGAAATTTTGGTTGAGTGTTTTGATTTAGATCACTTTATGACAGGAAGTTTGTCATAGAACCAGAGGCAGTCTTGGATAGGCCGGTATCAAAAGAATGTACTGTGTAAAAGCACCCAGTACACTCTGTAAAGGGGTTGGCATTAGGAAGGGCATCTAGTCAAAATGATGCCAAAACAGACAGGGAGCCTGAATAGCCCTTCAGCTGCTCAGTTCCTGTCAAACCGTCCAACCAATGCCAGAATGGAAAATGGACATTAAATAATGATAGCGTTTTCATTGTGCTGCAGTGAAAGTTGTTGCTTTTCCCTTGAGTCAGCCTCAGTTGAGTAAACCTATGATCAAAGATGTTCCAGTTGTGATCTACTTTGCTTCTTTATATATTTACAAGTAGACTAATTACCCAATTTGTGTTCTTTTGCCAAGACAGTCTGATTTAAGGGAGATTTGACTGCTGCTTCTTGCATGTTAATCAATTACATAGAGGTTCTCTTGTTTGATTTCAACAATGGTAAATTGAAATAGTTTCTTGTTATCTGTTCCAGGTAGCTATATACTCTTTTAAAGGAGGACAAATAGTAGCTACACTACATTGGTTTCAAATTTTGACTCAAGAACAGCAATTTTAGGGGATGCAGGTAGTCGATTACATCAACCTCCAAAAGGATAAACGTCACAGTCAACCTCAGCAGAATTTAATCTCAGAACATAAAGAGCCAGAAGAAATGCTGCTGAATATATTTCTCTGTACAAACAATTCTATCAGCTTGCCACCTTGATGGTAGAAACTATATTAATGTCTCAGCTTAGGATGTTAAGAATGAGTCAACTGGCTGAGATGGTTGTGGGGGCCAATGTCAAAAGACACAAAACCCTCTGAGACCCCAGAAATATCACTGATGATACACCTCAGAGTGTCTGTGATTTACTTTGGAACGAACTGCTGGCAATTTAAGATACTTAATGGTTATTTTCATTTAGCTCATCTCTTTTCATAATAACCCAACTGAAACCACATCTAGTTTAAAGATACTACAAACATAAGAGGGGTTGCTGAAAAATTCCTGGATTTGGATGAAAGAAAATACAGGAGGATCAGTTAATGATTTTATTGCCAGCTCTTACTTGTTTCCAAGTAAGGTAATAATGAGTCTATGAATTTACTGCTTGTGATGTGCATAAATTAAAATTTTCTCTCAGAAACTTTTGTGATATTCCAAATACTTGTTTAATAATCAAACTTATTTTATTAAAACCATCCAAAAATACTTAATTGTTTAAAAAATTAATTGTAAAAAGAAGGAAAACGAACCAGTATATTTCATTAGAGATATAATCTTGAAATAAACGGCTAATATTATTCCTTTTCAAGGAGGCAAACTGGCAGGATCATGAGCAAGCTGGCTGAAATGGTTAGTGGCATTTTGGCCATCCTTATGTTCTGAGTTCAAATTCTGCCCCGATCGACTTTGCCTTTCATCCTTTCAGGATCGATAGAATAAGTACCAGTTGAGTACTGGGGTCAATGCACTCAATTTACTTTCCCTGGTCATAAGTCGGCCTATAGAGCTACATAGCTTTGTTTTATATTTTTATATTCTTAAGGTACATTCTCAGGTAAAAATCACACACAGCATTCTATATTATACTATTATACTGGTGTTAATCAAAAATTCCTTTGGAAACAATTCAAACTCTGTACTAGTCCACACCTTGTAGAATTCAAGCTGTAATTAACTGCCAAAGGCAGTCCTGCCCCATATTAAAATAAATTTGTTTGAAATTTTAAGTTGTTTCCATTATTTTGTCCAAACCCTTTATATGCACACATAAATACAGTTGTCTTCTACACTGCTTCCATCTTCCGAATTCCCACACAAGTCATTATTGAACTACATGATTGCAAAAGAGACCACACTCTATAGGTCTTAATCCTGCAACTCTTTCATACAAATATCATTTGTTTGGATCTGCTAATACCAACGGGCTGTCACTTTTTACAGAACATTAAGAATTTAAGTCTGATAATACTCCTATATTTCTATACTATATTATATACCTCTCCCAACCTCTCCTTATTCTGCCTCTGTCACTTATGGCAACTAGCAGTTTTGATCTTATCGTTGCTGTACAGTTTTCAGCAAGTATTCCTCTCAGCCAATCCAATTACTCCTGTATTTTCTTTCTTTTTTTTTTTTATTTATCACCCATAAAGTGCTGCTGAACTTTAAAAATCCAAACTATTTAGAGATTTGCTTGACTAACAGCAGTAACAGAAATATGAGAACCAATTTAAATACAAAGTTGTGTTTTTCTTTCTTCTTCTTATTTTTTTTTTGTGTATATCTATGTTAGATATATGCAACAAGTTAGCATGTGTATTAGCAATGTGATAATAGAAAACAAAGAAAACAAAAAAAAAATACCTAGAGAAAATTATAATGAAATCTAAGACAAAAACATCTAAGAATTATTCTGTAACTATTCTGTCAACATCAACTTTACCTTTCATCTTTTCGCCATTTTGACAATATAAAATGGCAGTTAAGTACTAGAGTTGATATAATCAATTGGTCCTTTCCTCCTGAAAATTTCAGGCCTTGTGCCTGTAATAGAAAGAATTATAACATAGAGACTCTTCCTCAAAATTAGATTTCTGATGGAAGTTTTAAAACGAAATAGTATCACAGTTCAGTTCCAGTGAATGTATCAGAGCAAAGTTTCTTTGCAGCCAGGGTAATATCAAATGTGTGTAACATTCCGCATCAAGTGCCAAGCTGGCAGAATTGGTGGCTCTTTGGACAAGATGCTTAGTGACATTTCTTTCAGCTTTTTACATTCTGAGTTCAAATCCCACTGAGGTCAGCTTTGTTTTTCATCCCTTCAGAGTCAATAAAATAAAGTACCTGTCACATATGGGGGTTGATGTAACTGACCTGTTTGTTGCCTCCCTTCAAAATCTGCTAGTTTTTGAATCCTGCAATAGACCAACCTCCCATTCAGAGGAACATTGTGAACTCGGTCACTTATACACAGAGGAAACAAAGTAATTGGCCTTATGAGTCCTAAGGCTCAAGAAAAAATTTTAGAAAAAAATGGCAATATCTAATAGCCTCAGGCTGACCAAAGCCTTGTGAATGGAAACTGAAAGAAGCCTGTTGCATATACATATATAGGCGTAGGAGTGGCTGTGTGGTAAGTAGCTTGCTTACGAACCACATGGTTCCGGGTTCAGTCCCACTGCGTGGCACTTTCGGCAAGTGTCTTCTACTATAGCCTCGGGCCAACCAAAGCCTTGTGAGTGGATTTGGTAGACAGAAACTGAAAGAAGCTCATTGTATATATGTATATATATATATATATATATATATATATATATATATATATATGTATGTATGTGTATATGTTTGTGTGTCTGTGTTTGTCCCCCCAACATCACTTGACAACTGATGCTGGTGTGTTTAAGTCCCCATAACTTAGCGGTTCAGCAAAAGAGACCGATAGAATAAGTACTTGGCTTACAAAGAATAAGTCCTGGGGGGTCGATTTGCTCGACTAAAGGCGGTGCTCCAGCATGGCCACAGTCAAATGACTGAAACAAGTAAAAGAGTATATATTATCATCATCATTTCATGTCTGTTGTCCATGCTGGCATGGGTTAGACAGTTTGACCAGAGCTGGCAAGTTAGGGAGCTGTACCAGGCTCCACTCTGATTTGGCATGGTTTCTATGGCTGGATGCCCTTCCTAACTTAACAGAGTGTGCTGGGTGTTTTTCCGTGGCACAGCATGGGTGCTTTTACATGGCATGGCACAGGAGCTTTTATGTGGCACTGCCACGAGTGCTTTACACCACCAGAGGGACCAGTCTTGAGTACAGCAAGGCACCAGGCATCTCAGTCCTTTGTCATCTTGGCTGAATGGCTCAGCAACCCGAGGTCATTCTTCTGTACTTTATCCCATATCTTTCTAGGTCTTCCACTTCTACATGTTCCATCTACTTTGAGATGTGTGTGTGCATGTGTTTGTCCTTCACCACTGCTTGACAACCAGTGTTGGTGTGTTTAGATCAGTTTGGCAAAAGAGACAGATAGAATAAGTACCAGGCTTTAAAAAAAATAAGTACTGGAGTCAATTAATTTGACTAAATATTCTTCAAGGCAGTGCCCCAGCATGGCCGCGGTTCTTATGACTGAAGCAAGTAAAAGATAAAAATTCTACACCTCATTTCAATTTCTATTGTATTTAGGCAACTTTTCTCAGCCACAGTTTCACATAAAATATTTTAAAAGTAAATCCTAAAATTAAGAAAATTAGTTTTTGAAAAAAAAAATTTCCTTTCATTAATAACTTAATCCATATAAATTCTTCTATAAATTCCTTCCTTATCATGGCCTAATTACAAACAGAAGTAGACATGGTTTGGCAGCTTCAGCTTCCTAAAAGAAAGCACATAGACTTTCCCCACCCTTTATTACACTACGTATGTAACCTCTACATTTATTTTGGAGAAATTTTAAGAAATTAATTTAAAGAAAAATTGGATTTTGTCACAAACTGGATGTATGTGGGTTACATTTAAGGTAACTTGAAACTTGTAAGAAAAAAGAGGGTGGGAATTATAAGTGTAGGGAGGCTACAGTAAATGAAAATATTAATGTAAGAGAATTTTATAATTATAATTTCAGTTTTATTTTTTTTAATTTATTTTAAACTTCCTTTAAAAATTTTATAATTTCTAGAAAGAGTTTCTATGTGATAATTCTTTCTACTTCAGACACAAGGCCTGAAATTTTTATGGGGAAGGGACTAATTGTTTATATTGACCCCCCAGTACTTGACTGGTACTTGATTTTATCACATATAAAAGGATGAAAACTGAAGTCGATGTTGGCAGAATTTGAGCTCAGAACAGAAAAAGCATACCAAATACTACTAAGGATTTAGACCAATCCATTAACAAATTTACTCAATCATAGCTTTGGGTTTCTATATAATAATAACTGGAAGCATTCATTCAGCAAATCTCTGGCTGGGCTTAGAGTTACCGGAGCAGCAAAGAGGAGGCCCATGAATTCCAGAGAAGGCTACTAGGTGGCTTTGGATGACGGGGACAGACTGGTAGTTTTGCTGCTACTGGGATGCAAGCTGGAACTTGGTCGAACCCGATTGAGTCAGCTGGACAGGGGGGGGCATTAACTCAATGTTGTAGGTGAAATGCGAAATAAGACTGGTATGAACTATAAGAAGGTTGCTTTCAAACTATTTTCTTCTGTTATATATTTGTTAACATTAATTATATGCAACATTAGGGCAGCGAGCTGGCAGAATTGTTAGCACACCAGGTAAAATGCTTAGTGGTATTTTGTCTGTCTTTACAATCTGAGTTCAAATTCCACCAAGGTCGACTTTGCCTTTCATCCTTTCAGGGTTGATAAATTAAGTATCAGTTGAACACTGGGGTTTATGTAATTTACTTGCCCCTTCCCTGAAATTTGCTGGCCTTGTGCCAAAATTTGAAACTATTAATTACAATACAACATTTCATTGTTTATTCATTGCAGGCTCGAAGAACTAACATACATGGAACTGATGGAAGAGGTTTATTCACGCCTTGGAATTTGTAAAATATCCCTTAAGGTGAAGCATGGTATTCTTGCAGAACGTCCAAAAGCCGAGATTAAAGATGCTCTAAAGTCACTTCTTCGAGAACAAGGTCTTGGTTATGAAGAATCATTAGTAACTGTTAATCAGGCATGGAAAGACTGCAAAAATTCATTGTATGGAGATCTGAAAGTTCTGGGAGACATTCAGCATTTTTTCAAAACTTTGAAGAAAAATAAAATCAAGATTGCTATCATGTCACAAGATGCACGCGAGGAAACCTTCAAGATACTCGACCGATTCAGCTTGATGAAGTATGTGGATATGATGGTGTGTGGAGACGACAGCAGCTCCGAAGTCAACGCAACATCTTTGATCTGTAACGAACTGGGTGTCAGCCCTTCAGAAGCAATAGTGGTGAGTGACTGTGCAAAAAACCTCTACTCTGGAAAAGAGGCCCATGTACAGGCAAGCATTGGGGTTCTTAGTGGCACCGGTTCGAAAGCCGAGCTTGCACCCCATGCTGATCACATACTACCCACTGCCTGGGACCTTCTTGATCCTGTCTCTGACATTAAAATTATCAAATCACCTCAGCCTTCCAACAAAAAAGGTAATAATTGAATAACATGACAATGCATTTACTCTGTCATTGAATAATGAAATTCATTCTCGCTCTCCCTTTCCCTCCCATTTTCTCTCTCTCCCCCTTTCTCTTTCTATATATGTAACATATTTCTTTATATATTTCTTTTTATTATGTATTTTGTTACATATATCTATATATTTATGTGTATATATAACATATTCTTTTATATATTACATGTACATATAAACAAATAAGTCATACACATAAATATATAAAGAAACATGTATGTAACATTTGCTTATAGATGTAACATATATTTGCTTATATATATATATATATATATATATATATATATATATATATATATATATGTAATATGAGTGTATGTGTTTGAGATCTGAAGGGACATATCTGATGACCACAGGACTTTCCTTGCGTTAAATCAACAGTTGTGTGATCTCTTAATTCCATATGATTATTACATAATTACATGCATAGAAACATAATATATAAACATGTGTGCGTGTGTGTATATGTGTATTTATAGTGCAGCTGGCTCAAAAACAAAAGCATGCAGTCCACGTTTTAAAGTGGTTGGCATTAGGAAGGGCATCCAACCTTAGAAACCATGCCAAAGCAGACATTGAAGCATAATGCAGTCCTTGGGCATATCAGATCCTGTCAACCTGTCCAACCCATACAAGCATGGAAGCTGGACATGAAATTACAAGAATATATGCATAAATATGCCTATATATATATACATATATATGTGTGTGTGTGTGTGTCACTGCCAAATCAGATTGGAGCCTGGTGTAGCCATCTGGTTTGCCAGTCCTCAGTCAAATCGTCCAACCCATGCTAGCATGGAAGGCGGATGTTAAACGATGATGGTGATGAAGCGATCACCATGTATTGACTAAGGCAAATAGTTTAATGTTGGTGCATATAAGCCCTCAACAGAAAAAAGTAGGGGTTGCCGTATGCATGGAACGCGAACCCACGTCTTTGTATTCATGGCAAGCGTGCTACTGTTAAACTGACGTACTCCTATATATATATATATATATATATCTTTTTATTATATTATATTTATCTTATGATATTTACTTTACTTTATATTATACTCATTTATTGTGCTTTTAATTATTAATTTTTCTATATGTGATAGTGGATTTTCATCGATGAGTTCTTGAAACTTGGTTATTTTCCCTAAAACTATATATTTTATATATATTTTATCTATAAAGCTCAATTTAATTTTAATTTTTTATAAATTGATTTTAATTGAGTTTTTACCTGTAATTTTGGATTTTGTCCCTAATATTATTATATATATATATATATATATATATATATATTGTGTGTGTGTGTATTGTTTTATATCCTCATTATTTAACGTCAGTCTTCCCATGCTTGCCAGGGTCAGACAGAATTTGTCAAGGCAGATTTTCTATGGCTGGATGCCCTTCCTGTCATCAACCTTCACTCTCACCTCTTTCCAAGCAATGTTAAAAAAAAATCTCCATGGCCAGACATGTTTTTCAAGGAAAATAGGAAATGAACATTGTGTGTGTGTGTGTGTGTGTTCGTGTGTGTGTGAACATATAATGCTATTCTGCGCCATGACTTTTTTTCTTCCATTCATTGATGATGATGTTATTTATATATATATATATACATATATATATATATATATATATATATATATATATATATATATATATATATATATATGTATTTTCATTCTAATTTTCTAATATCTTTGCCCAAATATCTACTTCAAAAAAATACATTATTTTTTTGTTATATATATATAATATATCAGTGTGTTGAGCAGAACTTGGCAAATGATCTCTAATTATTGTAATCAGCTAACTCTTGCTACATATTCATTTCCGATTTCTTAGTTAATTACTGCCTGAACAGAGGAACAATATCCTTTTTTTTCTTTTCCTTTTTGTCATCCCCCCACCCACCTACCTCTGTTCTTCTTGAGCTTATTTTTCTTGTTTCCTTTCAAATCTATGCCAGTTTATTTCTTATGCTTCTACTGTGTGTATGCACACATATGCAAATGTGTGTGTGTGTGTGAGAGAGTTGTTCAGTTCATTTGAAGTATTGTTAAATTAAGAAATTGAGAAGGCTAATGCAATGTATCATCATCATCGTTTAACGTCCGCTTTCCATGCTAGCATGGGTTGGACGATTTGACTGAGGACTGGTGAAACCGGATGGCAACACCAGGCTCCAGTCTGATTTGGCAGAGTTTCTACAGCTGGATGCCCTTCCTAACGCCAACCACTCAGAGAGTGTAGTGGGTGCTTTTACGTGTCACCCGCACGAAAACGGCCACGCTCGAAATGGTGTCTTTTATGTGCCACCCGCACAAGCCAGTCCAGGGGCACTGGCAACGATCTCGCTCGAAAATCCTACAGGAGCCAGTCAGGCGGTACTGGCAACGGCCACGCTCAAAATGGTGCATCTCATGTGCCACCCGCACAAGAACCAGTCCAGGGGCACTGGCAACGATCTTACTTGGCTTGCCGGGTCTTCTCACGCACAGCCCATTTCCAAAGGTCTCGGTCCGTAGTCATCGCCTCGGTGAGGCCCAATGTACGAAGGTCTTGCCTCACCACCTCAGCCCAGGTCTTCCTGGGCCTACCTCTTCCACGGGTTCCCTCAACTGTTAGGGTGTGGCACTTTTTCACGCAGCTATCCTCCTCCATTCTCACCACATGTCCATACCAGCGCAATCGTCTCTCTTGCACGCCACAACTGATGCTTCTAATGTTCAGCTTTTCTCTCAAGATACTTACACTCTGACGGGTATTCACATTGACATTACACATCCAACGGAGCATACTGGCTTCATTCCTTGCGAGCTTACGTATGTCCTCAGCAGTTACAGCCCATGTTTCACTGCCATGTAGCATGGTTGTTCGTACGCATGCGTCATACAGTCTGCCTTTTACTCTGAGTGAGAGTCCCTTTGTCGCCAGCAGGGGTAAGAGCTCTCTAAACTTTGCCCAGGCTATTCTTATTCTAGCAGCTACACTTTCAGCGCACCCACCCCCACTACTAACTTGGTCGCCCAGATAGCGGAAGCTATCGACTACCTCTAGTTTTTCACCCTGGAATGAGATAGAAGTTGTTTCCTGTTTGTTTGCAGTCTTTATTGCACCTGAACATCTGCCACAAACAAAAACTAACTTGCTAGTTAACCTGCCTTTGATGTTGCTGCACCTCTTATGTGTCCATAGCTTGCACCGGGTACATCTTATAGAGTTACTACCTACTCCTTTTCTACATACTGAGCAGGGCCATCTACCTGAAGGGGTTTGTGTTTTATCTACCTTCCTACTTATTAGGATTTTGGTTTTAGCTAGGTTGACTCTAAGGCCCTTCAATTCTAGACCTTGCTTCCACATCTGAAACTTCTCCTCTAGTTCTGATAGTGACTCCGCAATTAGGGCAAGGTCATCAGCATAGAGGAGCTCCCAGGGGCAACCTGTCTTGAACTCCTCTGTGATTGCCTGGAGGACTATGGTAAATAATAGGGGGCTGAGGACGGAACCTTGGTGGACCCCTACCTCTACCCGGAATTCATTGCTGTACTCATTTCCAACCCTCACCTTACTGGCCGCATCTCTGTACATGGCTCGCACAGCTCTCACTAGCCATTCTTCTATCCCAAGTTTCCTCATTGACCACCAGATAAGGGATCGGGGGACCCTGTCAAAGGCTTTCTCCATGTCAACGAAAGCCAGGTACAGAGGTTTATCCTTGGCTAGGTATTTCTCTTGCAACTGTCTCACTAGAAATAAGGCATCAGTAGTGCTTTTACCTGGCACGAACCCAAACTGCATCTCATCTAAATTGATTCGCTCCCTAATTAGTTGGGCTATGACCCTCTCTGTAACTTTCATAACCTGATCTAACAGCTTGATGCCTCTGTAATTATTTGTATCTAAAGCGTCCCCTTTACCTTTGTAGCAGTTGACTATGATGCTGCTACACCAGTCATAGGGTATGACTCCTTCGTGTATCACCTGGTTCGTAATACGGGTGACTAGGCTATAGCCAACACTGCCAGATATTTTGAGCATCTCTGCAGTGATTCCTGATGGGCCGGGGGCTTTCCCGGTCTTCATACTCTTAATTGCTTTATCTACCCTGGTACTATCAACTCGGATAGCTGGTCCCTCTATTGGGTCGACATAAGGCAGGCTCTCTTTCTCCCATTCATTCTCTTTATTAAGCAATCTATCGTAGTGGCATCTCCAGACCTCTTTCTTTGCATCCTCATTTAATGCAAGCGTACCATCATCCATGCGAACACATTTCTCTCCTACAACATCACTATTCTCTCTCCTACACTGTCTTGCAACCCGAAATACCTCGAGTCTTTGGTCCTCACGGCGCAGAACATTGGCAAATCTTTCCTTATCTGCTTCCCCTCTGGCTAAATAAACCTGTCGCCTAGCCTCCCTTCTGGCACATTGGTACAATTCCCTGCTACCACCGTTCTTCCAGTCCTTCCAAGCTTGTTTCTTTTGTCTAATAGCCCTGTCTACCTCCTTGTTCCACCACCACGTTACTCTGGGTTGGGAGGGGACCTTACACCACCCACAAATCTGGTCGGTGGCTTTCAACAGGTTGTCCCGCAGAAATCTCCAATTGTCTTCCACGTTGTATGATGCTATATCCCCTTCTATTTCGTTAAATGCTTCAAGTAACTTGTCTCTAAGTCTCTGTCCGTTTGCAGGGTCTTTAAGCTTCCACACCCTTCTTCTCCAAGCCTGTCTAATTCTGGGCACCCATTTTGCCTTGATCCCAAAGTCGCTAACTACTAATCTATGTTGTGGGGTACATTCTTCGCCAGGGTAGGTTTTGGCATTTATAAGCCGCCCTCTTTCCCTATTTCTGGCGAGGATGTAGTCGATTTGGCTAGAGTGTCGGAGCGGTATGTATATCTCTATGCAGTTTTATGCATACATACACAATACAATCAAATGTCGATTGAAGAATCATTATATCTTTGAGTGTCACACACACATATGTGTGTGCATATATATATATATATATATATATACATACATACATACATACATACATACATACATACATACATACATACATACATACATCTCTGAAAACCACATGGAGATAGTGATTACTTACCCATACCATTATCTAATACTCAGTTATTTAATATCCAATGTGAAACCAAATGATAAGGTCTAAAATAGATCTATTATACTGTATGCATTGATGAATATATATATTATATATGTGTGTGTGTGTGTGTTATTTTTGCAAGGAATTAGTGAACAGTAACTTCAGTGGCTTTGTTAAACTTTTTCCTTGTTTTGTGTGTGTTGCAAAGTTGGTTACTATTTTTTAATATCTTAAAATAACAAATTTATTTTAGAAGATTGTTACATTATACCATATTAAGTTAAAAATAAAATGTTTAAAAAGTGAAAAGTGATATAGACAAATAATTATACAAAATATATATAAATTACAAAACCAATATTTTTCCATGTTTAATTTAGAGAGAGAAGTCTTCTCTTGAATGGATATTGATCTGATATAAATTTATTCTTGTATTTCATATGTACATATATTATTCATATATTTTCCTTGGATTAAGTCTTAGAAGTGTTTCTAAGCTAAGTAAAGCTTTTTTAGCTTAAATTAAATTCTTTATGAAATCAGCTATTTAATCTACTTGGTGACTTTTTAAGTTTGGCCTTAATTATTGTGTTCTCAGCTCCTGTACTTCGTAACCTGTTTTTGTTTTGTTTTTGTTTTTTAAGCCTGGTACATATTCTATCAGACTCTGTTACTTAACCACTAAGTTACAGGAACATAAACAAACCTACACCAGTTGTCAAGCAGTGTTAAGGCACTGATACAAACACACACACACACACACACAACAAGGTTCTTTCTGTTCCTGTCAGCCAGTTCCATTCACAAGGCTTTGGTCAGCCTAAGGCTATCATAAAAGACTCTTGCCCAAGGTGCCATGCAGCAGGACTGATCCTGAAACCATGTGGTTGGGAAGCAAACTTCTTACCACATAGCCCCAAACCTCTTCCTTTTAACAGTTATTTAATTTGATCAGTTTTGATAAATTAATTAATTAATTATTTAGAAGCTATGATAATTTAAGACCAATAATAATGATAATATCTGATCTCATACTTGTTGTTCCATTCTTAATATCTTTCTATATATATATTTTTTTTTCCTGTCTTTCTTATTCTATTAATCTTAATCCATATTAGAGGAAATATTCACTTATTTATATTTGTGCTAAAATAATTTTTCTTTTCACTTTATTCTGCTCCACATTTCTTTTTCATCTTTATTGTTACCACATTTATCAAAATATAATTCATTCTCTCTATCTGACATCTTTAAAAATTTTTTTTAGCCCTCTCCACTTTTCATACCATGTCTTGTTCCTGTTGATATCTGGAAAGACTATGCCTGTGTGTTAGTTAAGGGTAGGGGTCTAGTATGTCTGAGAGTGAAACTGTATATTGTGAGTGAAAGAATAAATCTGTCCATGTTATTTGCGATATTCTGAAAGGCAGGCAAGCAATTTTTGCTGGTTTTTTTTTTAATTGTTACTGTTAATCTCTTAATTCTAATAAATAATCAATCAATTATTTATATGCCTTTACCTTGCTTCTTTACCCTTTCCTTATTTTACCTTTCTTCTTCTATTAAATGGATATAATAATAGATTACTTTATTTTTTCTGTCTCCGATGAAGGGAAGTACTGGATCTTCCCAGAAACAGTTGTAAGACTCTATCCATAAAATTCTTCAATCTTACCTTTGCTCTCTTTATCTTTTTGTTTTTATATATTTACATATACACACGCTAATACACGACTTATAATACCCAATCCTGTTCATACAACGATTGGGGCAAACTAATCGGTATACAGCACTTACTCGGTATTACCTGTATCCTCCGGGGTTTGGTTAAATCCAATACCCTCCTCAACTTTATATATATATAACGTTTCTTGGTTCTGTTGGCTGCTTGAAAAGGGTTCTGCTGTTCTCTGTAGAATATCTGGACCAGATCTGACCGATTTAAATGCGAAAGAGTTAAAACATAAAAGTTTATTCTTTGCTGCCATTAGTATGTCCAGAGCAGTGGGATGGCAGAATTCAGAGAATGACAGTGCTGTGCAGTTTTTAAGGCTTATCAACCTTTCATCTATTCTGAAATTATTCATAAAATAAGTACCAGCAATATACTGAAGTTGAATCAGTCGATTGCACCTTACCGTTAGGAATTTTCTTAGCTAGACACTCTAATATTAGAAATCATGAAAATGTTGAACAGTTGAAGATTTAATAGCTTCAAGAGTTTGATTTGTTGGTGTTTTTCTTTACTTCACTTTATTTTTATTTTTTTCTTGTTTGTTTGTTTGTTTGTTTTGAAGTGGTTGATCATAAATACCTTTCTAAAGAGTACTTGTGCTGCCATCTCCTACAACGCTGCCCAGTCAAGAGATCTTATTACTATTATTATTATTATTATTTTTCTTCTTTCAGCTATGTTTCCATTTCTTGCTGGGTGTCTTCCCAACACCTAGGGCAAAGAATCATTATCATTATTAATGTATTGTAATCCTTTACCTTTATAAAATGCTTTGTTTGCTTTACTCTTGTCACCTTTAATTACCGCAGCATTTATGTCAAATTTTTGTCAAATTTGTTCTTTAATTAATTTAATCATTATTAACTTATGTTATAATTTTATTAGTCACTTACTTCACATATTTGTTTTGTTCTGTCTGGATTTTAAAGTGAACTTATATATAATTGTTATCTATTGTACAAACTTCTTATCATTCATCTTTCTCTTACCCTCTAGCCCTGCCGATAAACCCTGGTATGTTGACTGCCCACTGCCATCATCGACCTCCTTTCTCTGGCAGCCAATCGACTGGTCGTTATTTTAGTACATCTTCAAAAGACTCAGTGACAGCCACCAAGGAATATAGTTATGTTGTTGTTGGGGCCGGGTCTGCAGGGTGTGTCCTCAGTAATCGCCTTACAGAAGATGTTGACAATACTGTACTTCTATTGGAAGCTGGTCCAAAGGACTGTACTTGGAAGATCCACATGCCTGCAGCTCTGATGTACAACCTATGTGATGACAAATATAATTGGTACTACATGACAGAACCGGAGAGAGGCATGGACAACCGAGTAATGTATTGGCCAAGGGGTCGTGTTTGGGGTGGGTCATCTTCTCTAAATGCAATGGTGTACATTCGGGGTCATGCTCTTGATTACGACCGATGGGAAAAGGAAGGGGCTTTGAATTGGTCATATGCAGATTGTTTACCTTATTTCCGTAAATCTCAGACACATGAACTGGGTGCTGATGAATATCGGGGAGGAGAAGGGCCCTTGCATGTATCTCGGGGTAAGTCTAATAACGAGCTGCACCAGGCTTTCATTGATGCTGGTGTTCAAGCTGGCTACCCATTCACCGATGATATGAATGGCTACCAGCAAGAAGGATTCGGTTGGATGGACATGACTGTTCACAAGGGTAAGAGATGGAGTACAGCTAGTGCATACCTAAGGAAGTCGTTAAAAAGACCAAACTTAGACACTGAAGTAAATGCATTTGCCAGGAGGATCCTTTTCGAAGGTAACAAAGCGGTTGGCATTGAATACGAACAGAAAGGTGTTATTCACCAAGTAAGAGCCAACAAGGAAGTGATTCTAAGTGGTGGTGCTATCAATTCCCCACAACTTCTCATGCTTTCTGGTATTGGCAATGCTGATGACCTTAAAAAACTGGACATTCCAATTGTTAATCATTTACCTGGTGTAGGTTCAAATCTCCAGGATCATCTTGAAGTCTATATTCAACAGAAATGTCATAAACCAATCACATTGTACAAAGCACAATGGAAGTTTCCACACGTAATGATCAAAACTGGACTTCAATGGTTTCTGACTTTTACAGGTGATGGTGCTTCATCTCATTTAGAATCTGGAGGTTTCATTCGTAGCAGACCTGGGGTTGAACATCCAGATATTCAATTCCACTTTCTGCCATCTACTGTTAATGATCATGGACGCAAAGTGGGCCCATGTCATGCTTATCAAGTTCATGTGGGTCCTATGAGACCTACAAGTAGAGGCTATTTGAAATTGAAGTCCCAACACCCTAAGGTTCATCCACTTATAGTTGCTAACTACCTTACAACCGAACAAGATGTAGTAGACATGAGAGATAATGTCAAACTCTCAAGAGAGATATTTGCCCAGAAAGCTTTTGATCCTTATAGAGGCGAGGAACTAGCTCCTGGTCCCAATGTCCAAAGTGATAAACAAATTGATGCATTTATCCGTCAGATGTCTGACAGTGCCTATCACCCATCTTGTACCTGCAAGATGGGACATCCATCAGATAATATGGCTGTGGTTGGCCCTGACACTAAAGTCTATGGAATTGAGAATCTTCGTGTCGTAGATGCCTCAATCATGCCCAGTGTAGTCAGTGGCAACTTAAATGGTCCTACTTGCATGCTCGCTGAAAAAGCAGCAGACATCATTCGGAATCGGCCAGCACTTCCTAAATCAACAGCTCCAGTCTGGCAGCCAAAAACATGAGATACCCAAAGATAACTCATGCTATCCATTCCTTTCTCTCCCTTTCATGTTATGTTTCCTTTTCTTTTGTCTAAAGGATTATAACTTTGCTGCTATGCAGCAACCAATATATTCTGATTGTAAATATATGTATATATATATATATGTATCTATATATATATATATATAAATATTCAGTTCTGCATTTTTTAATTGTTTATTTTACAAGAAGGCTGTTATCTTTTTCTTTGTATTAAAGTATTCACTTTTACAAAGCTTGTTGTTTATAAACTCATGTTCATTTATTTCTATGCTCACCTATCTCTCTATTCTCTTCCCCTGTAATGGAAAATAATGAATCTATTGCAAGAAATTTGTGAACTTGATGTCTTGCTCTTTTAGTTTAACTAACCATTCCTCAACCATTTCTTTCTTCCTATTTTATTAAATGATGCCCTTTTTTTTAATTTTTTAACAGTATTAATTATTTTAACATTTTTTTAAAGAAAATCATATTAAAATTCTTCATTTATTTTAGAGATTCTAACTGCCCTCCTCTAACAAGTCCAACAGTTTAGACCAATTTCCAAATTTTTTCAAAGGTACATAAAATTTACATGAATTAGATAACAGCAAAAAATTGTAAAAGTTTGTATTGAAATTTAATTCATTTGCAAAAGAAAATTAATAAATTGCATTTACCTGTCACCTGCTTCTAGTTTGCTTCATTTTCATTTTCACTAATTAATCATTCAAATAGTTAAACCTCACCTTATCTGTTGCACTGTGGTATAGAATAAACTGGTTGCACCTGTTTCTTTCTAGGCATTAGTATTTTCAGGAGCTAAAACGGTTTTTGTGTGATGGTGGTGGAGGTGAGTCTGTAATGAAGAAGAAGAATCTTTTTTTTTTTTAAGACTGAATCAGTTGAGTACAGCAGTACCTGGCACACTTGTTGAACAGGTAATATTTTAAAACTTTTGGCCTGTGCAGATACTGAGGGCTGAGGACAAAACATTAAACTAAATTCTGTATATCTTTCACCTTTTTTAATTCTTTCGGTCATTGGGCATCGGCATGCTTGGTCACTGCCTGCCTGAAAGTGTTTTAATGTTGAAAAATTGACCCAAGTACTTCTTGAGTTTGTACGTATTTTACTGGCTCTTTTGCTAAACTGCCAAATTAGGGGGATGTAAACAAACCAATACCAGTTACACATGCACATACCTACATGTGTGTGTCTGTATGACAGAGAGAAGGCATGTAGCATAGTGTTTAGCATGTAGCATTCACAATTGCAAGATCAGGGCCAGGTAGTGTATTGAGTTCTTGAGCAAGACACTTCATTTTTATGTTGCTTTGCAATCACTGACATCTGACGTTCGATCGATATAAATCTGTGCAGGTTGTTCTGCAAGAAGCTGTGGAACATCCATCTGCTCTTTACAACAAGAGGGTCTACCATTTGAATATGGGAAGCTTCCAAATGGCTTCCCTCTACTGCAGTCGCTCACAAGGCATTGATCAATTCAAGGCTATAGTAAAAGACACTTGTTCAAGGTGCTGTGCAGTGCAACTGAACCCAAAACCACATGGTTGCAAAGTGACCTTAATCGCAATCATACTTATGCCTATATAGTTCAGTTAATTTTTTACTTGCCTTCGTTCTGATTTCTGATAAAATACACTTAATACTTAAAATATGCTGGGATTTATTTCAATTGACAAACCTCGTAACAATAGTTTGTCTTGAGTTCTGTGGAAGCTAACATTCCTTTACTTATCTGTCTTTTTCACTTTCATCTCACAAATCATTCATTATATTCAAGAGCTTGTTTTTCTTCACAGATAAACCAGTAAAAGTTCTGATTGTTAACCAAAAAGATATTTGTCTTAAGATTATTCTAGATTAAATGGATTATGTTATTAGAAACAAGAACAACAAAAAAGATAATTCATTGTAAAATGGCAGTTATTAAACTTTTGGAGCTCAGTGTCTTCCATTCATGAAATGGCATTCTATTCCCAGTATTTTGAAGAAACACTATCATCAGTTTAAGGTCCACTTTTCTGTGCTTGCATGACTTGGACAGAATTTGAGATTTTCTACTGCTGGATGCCTTTCTCATTGCCAATCCTTAGTTCTTTCCAAGTAAGGTTTATTTCCCCAGAGCTAGATATGCCTTTGCAGAATATTTGAAATGAATAACATGCTTTTATAACAATCATGTGATGTTAATTCAAGGAGACACAGACATACACACATGATAGGCTTCTTTCAGTTTCCATCTACCAAATTCGCTCAAGGCTTATTTTAATCAAACAAAAGTTAGTTTTCTTCTGTATTTTACTGTCACATCCATCATATATTTGTTTTTAGTATTACTGTAAGTTTTTTTTTATGGAAATTACTAATGAAAGTGAAGACTTAATGAAATTATATTGGACCTTGATGCAATAAAAAAAAACATCAGTTGTGTTTCTGCTCACTGATAACTTCATGTCCATTCATACTTCAACCCTAACAAAGATTTTTTGGAAATGTGTTTCTAATATAAGAACTGTACTAGGTATAACTCTTTAGCTTTCAGATTAATCAGTGAAATGCAATGCTTGTTTATTCACATTGTTCTGAATTAATCATATATTATCTTGTAGTTTTGAGATTTTAATGATGTGACTGTTCATTTGTAGAGTGGTATTGTACAGTAGGTGTGAGAGACAGGATCTAGTCAGTTTCAACATGAGACTGGTAGAATATTTGGCATAGATGTGGCCAGTTTAAATGCTAATGGGTTAAATACTTTCTCTAAACACCCAATGCTATCCGCTCCTTTCTCTCCCTTTCATGTTATGTTTCCTTTTCTCTTGTCTAAAGGATTATAACTTTGCTGCTATGCAGCAACCATGGTTTCTCCTTCACATTAGCAACTTCTGTGAGGGCATTACCACTTGGGTTAAGAACCATTGCTGTAAAACTACCAAAATATTAAGTGTATTTATAGTTATCCCCCTCGCCCAGTTTGTGGGGTCCTTATTTTGAGGGTACCTACTGCAGGATATTAAAATAAACAGGTCAACAAAAGAGTGAACCAGTCAAGTCAAGCAGAAGTAAACTATTGTTTCTTTTTGAGGAAACAAGGCTGATTTGTATGGGTACTAGTGTGCCCATAACCTGATGAACACAGAAAATATTTTTATCTTATGTAAAAGTATTGAATATAATAATAAAACTTAATATACAGAAAACTGTGTATTTTTAAATATATATATATATATATATATATATATATATATATATATGCATGTCACAATAGACTTTGTATTTAACAATTTCAGAAAAAAGAAATTGATTTAATAATTGCTTTAGTAGAACATACACTGTAAATTTAACCAATTACTGAGAAATTACCATGTGAGAATACTGAGGTAATTGAAATTTTGGGACCTATTTAATTTAATAATTTTCCTTTAGTGACCTTTTTTTAGTGAAAATTCTGTTCTCAAAAAGTTTTCATGATATATATGGTATATACACACAGTAATACTACCACTAACACTAAAATGCTTAGTAGCATTTCATTCCTCTTTAAGTTCTGAGTTCAAATTCCACCAAGGTTGGTGGATGAAATAAATACCAGTTGGGCTCTGGGGTCTCTAATCAACTAACACCCACCACCTTCTGTAAAATTTCAGGTTTCATGCCTACAGCAGACATAATTATTGTTATAGTTGTGTGCTATCATGTTAGAGTGGAAGCACAATGGCCCAGTGGTTAGGGCAGCGGACTCGCGGTCATAGGATTGCGGTTTCGATTCCCAGACCGGGCGTTGTGAGTGTTTATTGAGTGAAAACACCTAAAGCTCCACGAGGCTCCGGCAGGGGATGGTGGCGAACCCTGCTGTACTCTTTCACCACAACTTTCTCTCACTCTTACTTCCTGTTTCTGTTGTGCCTGTAATTCAAAGGGTCAGCCTTGTCACATTCTGTGTCACACTGAATATCCCCGAGAACTACGTTAAGGGTACACGTGTCTGTGGAGTGCTCAGCCACTTGCATGTTAATTTCACAAGCAGGCTGTTCCGTTGATCGGATCGACTGGAACCCTCGATGTCGTAAGCGACGGAGTGCCAACCACCACCACCACCACCACCAGCATCATGTTAGAAACTGATTCACACTTGAACAATTCTGGTGTATATGATAGTATGCTCATGTCTTTTTGCTGTGCATATCTTACATGGTAAACAGCTTCCAACTCCCAAGTGCTGAAAGATTCATCTAAATAATGAAGGAAAAGCATCATGGTGGATATAAAATTGTAAGTGTTCAACAACTTGAAAAGTTTGCAAATATTTGATGTATGTAGCTAAGCCTTTAAACTTCACCACATGAATGGTTAAAACAATTGTGAAAAATGCTTTGAAAATCTCAATATCATTGAAGTAATTTGTTCAAAGAGTAAACTTTTGGAAAAATATCAACTATATTTCCTATGGAGATAGCTGATGACGGAATGCAACATGCCATTAAGTCAACATACAATGCAAAAACTAAGGAACATCTTTAATCACTTACTAGAAGGATGAAATAATTCAGAAACATTTACTATTAGCAGAGGTTGGTTTCGAAGATTCCAACACTACAAAACTTCTGTATGTATGGTAAAGCTGAAAGTGTAAACTCCCAGGAAACCAAGGAATTTCCTTTGGTTCATAAGATTATCTTTGAGTGTGGCAAATCCCCTCCCTGACTTTTATTCTATGTAAATGAAACACATTATATAAAAATGAACGTCATCCTGCATTTTTAGTTTTTAGGAAAAATTTTTTTAAATGCTTCTTGGGTCAAGGCTGGAAAAGACCATTTAACCCTACTCTTTGGTGGTAATGCTTTAGGAGACTTCAGACTGAAGCAATTGTTCATTTATTATTCAGCTGTACTAATGATCAATGAGAGCAATGTTAATTTTGGATCTACTTGTGATTGGAAAATCAAACTAAAAAGTCTGGGTTATTATAAGAAAATTTCATACTGTGGTGTTTCATATTTTTACCCAACAGTGAAAAAAAAAAAAAAAGTTTGAAGAACACAACCTTGAGCATAAGGTAACATTTGTGTTTGATAAACTTCAGAATCTTGACACCCTCAAGACCTGTATTCTTGAATTAGTTTGCCTATCACCAAATAACACTACTTTACTCAAGCCCATGGATAGGGTTGTAATTTTTGACATAATGACCTACTGTCTCTTGCACTCTCAAAGAATTTGTTGAGATGACAAATGACCAAGATAAAAAAAATCTGATATCACGAAAGTCATGGATATCAAAACAGTCTGGGACAAAGTAACCTGGAACAGCACAAAGTTTGGACGAAACTATGTCTAGAAGACTTCCGTGACGATTTCTTGGAATTTAAAGAAGAGTGATACTGGTGGAATTCTTCAAATGCTCCATTGTGCTTGCCAAGGAAAGTAAAATGCAGATTTGGAGAAGTTAGACTCGACTTCATCTATTGAAGACCTGCTGGAGTCACCACTGGAAATAATGCTTATGACTGAATTCTTCAGTAACAATATTGACAACTTTATGGAACCACCCCGAGGATGCAACAGTAAGACAAAGAGTATCGTGTTGAATATGGAGTGCTTCATGAGATAAACTCAAGAAACTGCAGACAATGGTTGTTTGTTGAAGCAACCTTGGCTTCATCCGAGATATAGCCTGTTCCCTCCTGCATTTCAACTGGAGTGGAGGTGATTTGCTGAGTGGTTAGGGTATTGGACTTGTGACTGTAATGTTGTGGTTTTGGTTCCTGGACCAAGTAATGCAGTGTGTTCTTGAGCAAAACACTTCAGTTTACTCAGCTGTCAAAAGTGAGTAATCCTGTGATGGACTGGTGTCCCATCCAGGAAAGGAAAATATATGTGCCACAGAAACCTGGGAGCCAGCCCTATGAGTCTTTCAACTGAAAGAATAGTGAGTAGGCCTCAATATATGAAAACTTCAGATCTTAGTGGAACATCTTTACTAATTTTATTATAACTTTAGATCACAACAAGATCACATTGTTTGAGACAGTAATCTACAGTTATTACCTGCTTGGTAGATGCATCAGTATCTTCCAAGTTATTGGATTTTTCAGTCAGTCCGTGAAGTCTGTCACCATATTTGAAGAGGTGGGTATGTCCTGTGCACCCATGTACCATTAAGTCATATGGAGCTGAGTCAAAATGTTATAAATGTACATATACACCTGATGAGATGCTTCTGCACCGTAATTCATGGTATAATTTCCCACCTGCAACAGAGCGATGCAGGATGTGTCAAAATGATCATTGTGATAAGCAAAGTTTACAGTATGCTCTATCCATTGTTTCTACTCAACGTGCACTGAAGAATTCCTAACATAGATCCAACAACGATTGTGCTATTACTGTGGATGATGCTAGGTAGCCATAAGCAATGAATGTGCTTTATCATCATACTATTAGGAACATACCCAACATGTAAATTTTAATTTTAATTTTATCCTATATATATATATATATATATATATATATATACACACACATATATTTATTCTATTTCTATTAACATCTTTTATATAGCTCATCTTAAAAGTACTCACTGAACAAGAAGTTAAACTAATCTTCTAAACCTACAATTCTTCAATTAAATGAAATATCTAACTCAATGAATAACCTAAAAATTTCCCAAGATTTAAAAACAATTATGTAATATTAAATATAATATTTGTCATTGACAGGGTAAGAATTTTACGAACTTCAGCAGGACATGAAATAGTGCTTTTTTTTGGAACATTGGATCTTGAAGCAGATAAGCTATAAATAGTAGCATGTAAATATTGGCTTAAAAACAAAAACCTTTGGATAGAAAAAGTTGGATGCTGCCCATGGAACTTGAACCTACATCTCTTGTACACATAACAGACATTCTACCTTTGTATCAGAACAATCCTCCAAATTTCTCTATTTTAGGATCTTTACCAGTTGCCAGTGAAAATTGCGTGTTGTTGAGTTTCAAACATAACAAAGGCAAGTTTACAAAAATAAATGCAGGAATGCACATATACATACATATAAAAGCAAACACACACACACTGGTTCTATTTCACTTTTTTATATTCATTAGTCAACTGGTTAATCATTTAACCAATTAAATTATCGATTGTTTAATTATCAATAAATGACCTAGTTTTGTCAAAGTTCTTTCATTGCCATTTGCGATCTCATCAGTGACATGTTCTACTTCAGGCTTCTTCAAAAATGAAGTGAAATAAAACCAGTACATGTTTTATTGTTGGCCTGATGACCCTCCTAACATGCAACAAAATATGCTTTAAAACAAGTTCACATGAAGAATGTTGCAACACAAACAAAATATATACATACATAGGGGTGAGTGGACAAACGACAAGAGCCACTCAACGCATTTAGTTGGAGTTATGTATATCATTGTTTGCAAAAGTTTGATTCATCCCTGTGCAACTTAGAATTTTGTAGGCTCCTTACAATAACCTAGCTAGTGAGGCTTGTGTGGTTGAATTGGTTCCCTGAGCCCTACGACCTAGGTTTCTGTAAGGAGCCTATAAGACTTTAAGTTGCATACAGCCAAATCAAACAGTTTTAAATGGTAATGGTGCTAATGGGGGGGTTCCAATTTTGGTACAAAGCCAGAAGGTTTAGGAGAGAGGGGTAAGTCGATTTCATCAACCCCAATACTCAAGTGGCACTTATCTTATTGACCCTGAAAGGATGAAAGGCAAAGCCAACCTCAGCAGAATTTGAACCCAGAAAGGCGGCGAGCTGGCAGAAACGTTAGCACGCCGGACTTAGCGGTATTTCGTCTGCCGTTACGTTCTGAGTTCAAATTCCACCAGGTTTGACTTTGCCTTTCATCCTTTTGGGGTCGATTAAATAAATACCGGTTATGCACTGGGGTCGATGTAATTGACTTAATCCGTTTGTCTGTCCTTGTTTGTCCCCTCTATGTTTAGCCCCTTGTGGGCAATAAAGAAATAAGAATTTGAACCCAGAACTTAAAGATGGATAAAATGCTGCTAAGCAAATGATTCTGCTAGCTTACCACAATAATAATAATAATAATCCTTTCTACTATAGGCACAAGGGCTGAAATTTGGAGGAGGGGATAATCAATAACATTGACCCCAGTGTTTCACTGGTGCTTAATTTATCGACCCTGAAAGGACGAAAGGCAAAGTAAACCTCAACAGAATTTGAACCCAGAACGTAAAGATAGACAAAATGCCACTAAGCTAACAATTCTGGTAGCTTTCCACAACAACAACAATAATAATGGTTTCAAGTTTTGCCACAAGGGCAGCTATTTTGGGGGAGAGGATGAGTCGCTTACTATTTACTGTTTATGTTTTAAATATTGATTACAAATCAATAAAGGAGTTTTTCAAAACTTCTATTTTCCAGAGTCCCCCACTTCTTTATCTTTCTCTTTTCTTCTTCCCATCTTCATTTCAGAGTTTGCAACTGGCAGTAACTTTTTCTTTTTCATTTTTGTATTTGGTTTACAAGATTCTTTATGTGAATTCATGTGTTGATAAAAATTTTGCTGTGTCTCGAGAGTCATTACGCCAGCATTATTAACACACACACACTGGTTCAGTTCCATTCCTTTATTATTAGCCAGTCGGTTAAATATCCAACTAACCAATCAATTGTTTGTTTAACTTGGTTAAACAGTAAATCATTTGTTTTGTTTTTGTTTGTCAAAGCTTTTTTGTTGCTACTTGCAAATGACTTACTGGTTAACCAAGTTAACAAACAACTGATTGGTTAGTTGGATATTTAACCAATTGACTAATAATAAAGGAATGGAACTGAACCAGTGCATGTGGCAATAATATTAGCATAATGACTTTCCCTAGACATAACAAAGTAACTTTTTCCTTTTTATCTTTTTACGAAAATTCTTTCAGAATTATGTTTTACCCATCACAGATGATGATTAAGCAACAAGTCTTTATTATTATCCCCACCACTACACACACACACACACACACACACATACATGTCTCTTCTACATGTGTCGGAAAAAATGTAAACAATGCAAACATTTACACACAATAAAACTCTGCCAAATCAGATTGGAGCCTGGTGTAGCCATCTGGTTCTCCAGTCCTCAGTCAAATCGTCCAACCCATGCTAGCATGGAAGGCGGATGTTAAACGATGATGATGATGAACACTTCCTTCCTAAAAATTTTTTTTATACTTTCTGTTTTTGTTTGTATGATTTGGCCCTTGAGGGAATCTGGCACAAAATATTGAGATTCATATTAGAGTCTTTCATCTGCAATACATATTTTTTTATGGTGAGGTATTATCTTTAAATTTTTGTGATGAAATGAAAAATTATTTGAATAAAATCTTTAACAATATTTGTGTCTGTGTGTAGTGGAGGGTTACAATATAATTCTGATATTTCTGTATAAAATACCTTCCCTCAATATTTGAAAGAGAATAACAAATCAAATAAAATGATGAAACCTTTGATGTTTTCAATTGAAAACTTCAATGGTTTTTGTCATTTGAACTGATTTGTATTTTAATTTTGAAATATGCAAAAGGCATTTTATTCCAAAATATCAATAATCCTTTCTACTATAGGCACAAGGCCTGGATTTTTGTGGGGAGGGCAGGGGGTACGATCAATCATGTCAACCCCAGCACTTGACTAGTACTTAATTTATCGACCCCGAAAGGATGAAAGGCAAAGTCAACCTTGGCGGAATTTGAACTCAGAACATAGCAACAGGCAAAATGCTGCTAAGCATTTTGTCCAGCGTGCTAATGATTCTGCCAGCTTGCTGCCTTAATAATCCTTTCTACTATAGGCACAAGGCCTGAAATTTGGGGGAAGGGGACCAGTTGATTACATCGACCCTAATATTTTACTGGTACTCAATTTTTTTGACCCTGAAAGGATGAAAGGCAAAATCAACCTCGGCGGAGTTTGAACTCAGAATATCACTAAGCATTTCGTCCAGTGTGGTAACAATTCTGCCAGCTCAGCACTGTAATAATACTAACAATAAAATAATAATAAACATTTGGTTGGCTCCATTTATTATTTAATGTATCTAAAATCTAAACCTTAAGCATTTAAATTTCTTTGTCAAATGTATTGCTTATTTATTCACATTATTTTGAATTAATCACACATTATTTTGTAGCTTTAAGATCCCAATGATGTGTTTGTATATTTTTAGAACGATATTGTAGGGTAGGTGTGAGAGATTGAATCTAGTCAGTTTTAACTTAAAACCAGTAGAATATTTGGGCTGGATATGGCCAGATTAAATGCTAAAAGATTAAACAGAGTTTTATAATGCCCATAAATGCATTCCACATATCTTCCAATTTATTAATTATTATTGCTTGTTTTTACATTTTAAATCCTGTTTACAGCAAACTTTCCCTTCTTCAAATTTTGTTGCAACCATAATATTAATCATACAGAAATGACTGGCATTCAGAATCGGGAGTACAACACCCTAATTACAAGGCCATGCCCCTTCATTTTTAAACATGATTCTTTATATTTTGAGTTTAAATCATACACTTTTCCTTTTTCATTCTTTACGTGGTTCCTAAAATGAGTACTAGTAAATTACTGGGGTTGATATAACCAACTGTTCCTTTCCCTTAAATTTCTAATCTTGAACCTGGAAGAAGTTATCAAATTACATATTTGTCTGCTTTTAATAGTGAGCTTATTTATAACTGTTGTCTGCTGTATTTATACTACTATATTCTACTTTGTATTCGTCTTTCTTTTACCCTCTAGCCCTGCCGATAAACCCTGGTATGTTGACTGCCCACTGCCATCATCGACCTCCTTTTTCAGGCAGCCAATCGACTGGTCGTTATTTTAGTACATCTTCAAAAGACTCAGTGACAGCCACCAAGGAATATAGTTATGTTGTTGTTGGGGCCGGGTCTGCAGGGTGTGTCCTCAGTAATCGCCTTACAGAAGATGTTGACAATACTGTACTTCTATTGGAAGCTGGTCCAAAGGACTATTCTTGGAAGATCCACATGCCTGCAGCTCTGATGTACAACCTATGTGATGACAAATATAATTGGTACTACATGACAGAACCGGAGAGAGGCATGGACAACCGAGTAATGTATTGGCCAAGGGGTCGTGTTTGGGGTGGGTCATCTTCTCTAAATGCAATGGTGTACATTCGGGGTCATGCTCTTGATTACGACCGATGGGAAAAGGAAGGGGCTTTGAATTGGTCATATGCAGATTGTTTACCTTATTTCCGTAAATCTCAGACACATGAACTGGGTGCTGATGAATATCGGGGAGGAGAAGGGCCCTTGCATGTATCTCGGGGTAAGTCTAATAACGAGCTGCACCAGGCTTTCATTGATGCTGGTGTTCAAGCTGGCTACCCATTCACCGATGATATGAATGGCTACCAGCAAGAAGGATTCGGTTGGATGGACATGACTGTTCACAAGGGTAAGAGATGGAGTACAGCTAGTGCATACCTAAGGAAGTCGTTAAAAAGACCAAACTTAGACACTGAAGTAAATGCATTTGCCAGGAGGATCCTTTTCGAAGGTAACAAAGCGGTTGGCATTGAATACGAACAGAAAGGTGTTATTCACCAAGTAAGAGCCAACAAGGAAGTGATTCTAAGTGGTGGTGCTATCAATTCCCCACAACTTCTCATGCTTTCTGGTATTGGCAATGCTGATGACCTTAAAAAACTGGACATTCCAATTGTTAATCATTTACCTGGTGTAGGTTCAAATCTCCAGGATCATCTTGTTGTCTGCATACAACAGAAATGTCTTAAACCAATCACATTGTACAAAGCACAATGGAAGTTTCCACATGTCATGATCAAAACTGGACTTCAATGGTTTCTGACATCTACAGGCGATGGTGCTTCATCTCATTTTGAATCTGGAGGTTTCATTCGTTGTAGACCTGGGGTTGAACATCCAGATATTCAATTCCACTTTCTGCCATCTGCTTTGGATGATCATGGTCGCAAAGCAGGCCCATGTCATGCTTATCAGTTTTATGTGGGCCCTTTGAGACCTACAAGTAAAGGCTATTTGAAATTGAAGTCCCAACACCCTAAGGTTCATCCACTTATAGTTGCTAACTACCTTACAACCGAACAAGATGTAGTAGACATGAGAGATAATGTCAAACTCTCAAGAGAGATATTTGCCCAGAAAGCTTTTGATCCTTATAGAGGCGAGGAACTAGCTCCTGGTCCCAATGTCCAAAGTGATAAACAAATTGATGCATTTATCCGTCAGATGTCTGACAGTAACTATCACCCATCTTGTACATGCAAGATGGGACATCCATCAGATAATATGGCTGTGGTTGGCCCTGACACTAAAGTCTATGGAATTGAGAATCTTCGTGTCGTAGATGCCTCAATCATGCCCAGTGTAGTCAGTGGCAACTTAAATGGTCCTACTTGCATGCTCGCTGAAAAAGCAGCAGACATCATTCGGAATCGGCCAGCACTTCCTAAATCAACAGCTCCAGTCTGGCAGCCAAAAACATTAGATACCCAAAGATAACTCATGCTATCCACTCCTTTCCCCTTATCCATTTCCCTTTCATTTATCTAAAGAATTATAACTTTGCTGCAATGCTGCAACTACTGTATTTTTATTGATTGATAGATTGATGAATAAATGCATGCATGCATGCTTTTTTATTTACTTATATAAATATTCATTTATACCTTTTTACTGCTTTTTTTTTTTTAACATGAAGGCTGACATTTTTTTCTTTGTATTAAAGTATTCATTTTTACAAAGCATTTTAATCATAAATTCATGTTCATTTATTTCTACACCCACCTGTCTCTCTCTTCTCTTCCCTTGTAATAAAAAAAATAATGAATGTATTACATGAGATTTGTAAACTTAAAGTCTTGCTCTTTTGGTTTAACTAACCATTCCTCAACCATTTCTTTCTATTTTATTAAATGGTGCTTATTTTTTCTTTTAATTTCATAATAATATTAATTCTTTTCACAGTGAAGGTTTAGTGTTTAGAATATTCAGCTCATGATTGTAAAGGTGGCTCATTGTTTCCATAAGCAAGATGCAATAATGAGTTGTAACTAAAATTCAAAGAACCAGCCTTGTCACATTCTGTGTCATGCAGAATTTCCTTCAGAACTTCACAATGGGTACACATGTTTGTGGAGTGCTCAGTCACTTGCATTTTAATTTCACCAGCAGGCTGTTCTGTTGATCAGATCAATGAACTCTCGTTGTTGTAACTGATATGAGTGCCAGTTAAAGTACAGGGGTCAATTTGTTCAACTAAAACCCTTCAATGCCCCACATCAGTATGGCTGCAGTCCAATAACTGAAACAAGTAAAAGATAAATATCAGTCCAGGACTAGGGTTGATCCTTCTCCCTATTTCTGTCTCTCTTTTTGTAGATTATATTTGTAATTCAAAAACCTGGCCTCACCATGCAGTATTGAGCTTATTTAGCTTCGAGATTTCTTTTAAATGAAAGACAGTTTTGTTAATATAGTTTACTTTATTAAATGTACAACAAAGAATAGTCATGTACGAAATACTACAGAGTAAAGTAAGGCAGAAACTGAGAATGATACTGATGAGAGAAGAGGTTATAGAAGATGTTGTTGAGATATGCAAAGTAGAAGGCACTGTAAAGAAAAGTAAGATAGAAGGCATTGCAGAAAGAACTGATATATAACATATTACAGAGAGTAGAGAGGTAGAAGATACTGAACGGAGAAGTGGCTTAGATATTGTTGAGATATGCAGAAAGTAGTGCAAAGATAAATAAAATAAATAGCACAGATCATTTTCTGTTAATGTTCTACAGATCTTGTCAAACGCTGTGTCAAACAAACAAGACAGGCTCTATGTGGTTGTTTAAAGTACTAGCAGCAGCTGCAGCTAAATTTCCTTCACTTTACACCCTACATTGGGGTTGTTGACTTAATATATCACCCAGTTTAACACTATAATCTGACACCCTGGGTGCCTTTACTGGAATCTATTCTGGTGCAGATTTTCAGAGCAGGTCTCCAAGTTGAGGAAACCTTCCTCCCTGTCTCCCACTAATCTTGAAGGCACCTTTCTTTCTCTTGACAAAGCATTAAAAAAAAGTCTTGGTTTTCCTGCATACAGAAGAAAGGACAGAATGGTCACATCTGGATTCTCTTTGATCATAAGACTGCTTCAACAGCAACAACAACCTCTTTTACCACAGCCATCTTTGTGCACAAATATAACAACATTTCATACATAGATTTCTTGCAAGGAATGCACACATGTGGTTTAGTTCAGTGTGAAATTTAGACTATTTCTGTTTGATGCCA